>NC_044000.1:16635000-16805000 GCF_902150065.1 Myripristis murdjan
GGAGTGGAAAAAAATAATCAAGAAGACCGTCATTTACAATATATTTCCTTTATAAAACACTGTTAGGGTGCAGCCATTATGATTGGAAAGCAAAACAGATAAATCGTATTGTCTATCTACTCTGCCAGAAATGTCTGGTTGAAATTGTACAAGGACAAATAGCTGTGAGGTATCCTGGACCGGAGCCTGACATGTCTTGGCCAACTCCCGTGTCTTTGCCACAGTGACACACAGCTGCACTCAAAAGTCCATTAGTTTACTGAACCTCTCCTGCTTGGAATGAAATGCCAAACTCTGCCGTGCCAAAAGTTGTAAATATTCAGTCTGTCCAAGTAGAACAAGACAGATAAGTGGCATTAATATATTACTAAAACGTGGGGATAGTGTAAATGGTGCAGAATTATATCTCAGAGTGACTTCAATTGTGCAGAGAGGCCATATGCAATATTGTCTTCATATTACAAAGTGCGCTATGCAAAACTGACAGTTAACAGTCAAGCCAATGCTGAAACCCATGTAGACTCAGTCATCAAATGTGCTTATTCCATGTTTTTTTTTTTTTTTTGTTTTTTTTGTCAGCTGAGTCTAAAAGATCCTCAATTCAACGCAATTATAAACAGTGCACCTTTCACCCCCTACAGTATGTTAATTTTGTAGTTTTTATACTAAAACACTTCTTTGATTTAATATTGATTTTTGATCTTATTGGTTTATTTAACTTTGATAAAATAAAAATAAACAATAACAATAACAACAACAACAACAATAATAATAAATGATTAAATAAATGTGCAATTCATAAACATAAAAATTTCATTTAGGAGATTTTTAGAGAAGAATTTAGAATAAAAAACTAAATAAATATATATATATTTTTTTGCAATGTCTGGCTGATGTTAACAAAATTTTACAATGATAGTGAATATCACAATACTTGTTAGTAACTGACTAAAGTTTGCTAGAAGCCTTGCTAAGCACTAAAATATCACAACAGTTTTAGAAACAGGGTAATTTCAATTTTAACGTAGGGTATAAACTGCATTAAAACCTGACACACTCTGAAACACACAGTGAATATTAACTGCATAAGACTCACAGGAATCGTAGTTGGAATATGTACACTTGAGCTTGTAATAGATGCAGGAATAGCAACTGGCATGGTCTGGCCGTTAGGGAGCTGTAAGAGCACGGGGAAAGTGCCAGACACTGGGCTGGAGGAGGAAAGAAAGAAATAACCCGTCAAAAAAATAACAACCAAACCATTTTGTGATGAAGACAAAACAACGTTAAACTGACCGATGAAATGAACCGTTAATAAATGCACTACATTATGGCATAACAACAAAACAACAGGGAGGGGATTAGACTGGAACCAAAACAGAATATAACTATCGAATTAATATTAAACATTCCCCCACTGTCAAATTAAATACAAAGAGCTGTGTGTTGACCCAACATGTTCATGCAATATTGTTACAAAACAACTGTTTCACTGTCACAAGAACCAAGACATAAAAAAAAAAAAAAAAATTACTGCTGAGCGCAAATAAGCCAAAAACTACACAAGTATTTGCCTTAAGAAATACAAACTTACCAAAACAAAACTGCACAAAACATTATTTTAAAAAAAGAAACCAAAAAAGATGAGCTGATAATGTTGTGTGATTTTTAGAAAGTAACATTTTGAGTTACTTACACTATAGGCCTATTAGTGGATGGGACTTGGGTAATAACAGAGCTAGATGTTGGCGATGGGAGAGCTTGCTGTATTACAACACTAGCCTCTGAGGTTGCTAGGAGTACATTGGGAACTTGGAGGGATGCAGGGCGGACTATTGTGGATGTTGGCAGTGAGCTTGGCTGCAAAGATAAGTCCTGAAAACACCATACAAGACCTTAGCTGCATTAAGTGCTTAACCAAAAAAAAAAAAAAAAAAAAAAAAAAAAAAAACTTCTATTAGTTCCTGTGATAAATGTTAGACAATATTTAACCTTGTTTTTTTCACTCAATCAATCAATAGGTGAAAAGGGTTAAACGAAAATCATATTCACTAAAATTCATTTATGTATAACCAATAGAGAAAATATTTTTTCCCCCAAACAATCATTTTGTGCATTACTGTTAGTATTGTCTTTTACTCTAGGCAGATGACTGACTAAAAGTCTTAACATAGAAGTCTCCACTAGAGAATGTGCCATACTGTATGTCTTATCATTACAGTGCACAAGAGGAATTATAGTAGTTCCTTCCTGCGTCCAGTAAAACTATCAAGCACACCACAAATTCTGTTTAAGTCAATTACAATAGCTGCTGTGATAAAAAAAAAAAAAAGTGAAACAAATGAAGATTCACACCAGTATTGCAATGGCTCTATAATAATCCCTTTTAAATTACCAATCACAGAAGCAGAGGCCCACTCTTTATTCACAGAGCCCTGTTGCCTATCTAAACTTAGCAAGGATACCAGCAGTTGCCTGTTTCTGGCCTTCACCTTGTCATCATTTGTAGTGGATTCAGGATGAGGCAGTGGGCTGTCTCGATGTGCCTCCATAGCCGAGTGCTCCTCAATTTTGTTCCGTATGATGGGTGTTGCAAGCGGCGACAAATCCAATGGCAACTACACAAAAGGGACACGACAAATCAATAGATCATCTCAGCACAACAGATCGGTAATGCTGATTATGGAATGAGGAAATTTGAAGTTAGCGTGCACGTGACAGCAACCTTTTTAATGTCATCTTCAGTAGCTTTTTTGAAGTCGTGGTCAAATGGACTTGCGAGCTCGTTGAAGAGTCCGACCTCCTCGCAGTTCTTCAAAAAACGCGTCGGTGTAGGGGTTTGGTCTGCAGCGGATGACAATCTTCATTATGGAGAGTGGTTACAAAGCATCACAACAACACAAAAATCACTCAACTTCAACTCCAACACTCACCAGCAACAATGACACTGTCGTTCCTTGCTGGACCAAACTTCAGTGTCATCTCATGTTTGTGTTTGTGGACGGCCAAGTGGTCTTCATTTGTAAATCGCTACAGAGGGAAGAACAAGTCCTTTACAAAGCCTGCCTTATACAGAAAAAGTGACAATACATTTCTCATAATTTGAGAGGCTGCTTACCTGACCACACCCAGGAGCAGTACATAGGAAAGGTTTATCATCACTCATATTAAGGAATTCCTATTATGTCACCCTAGAATGAAACATGGCATAAATTAGTACCAAACCTATAGGACCTCACTATGTACCTGTGTGCATGTATATGTATGTGTGTGTGTGTGTGTGTGTGTGTGTGTGTGTGTGTGTGTGTGTTGGGAGGGTGTTTGCGTCAAGGATTAAGTGTTTACAAAGCAGCTTTTGGGTCCCAATTCAAAACGTAGCCTGTAGTAGCAAGTGCAAGAACAATAATCACTCCAGTAAATAGACAGAGCTTATATCAGTCAACTTGTCTAACGCTTAAATAGCGCATGGCATGTGAAGAGGAGCATCTGTAACAGGAAGAGAGTTTCTTGGATAAGCCTAAGGATGTTGAGTTAGAAATTTGGACAAAGCCTTTGCGACGGGCGGTAGCTTTGATTTGGTTGTTTACACCTCTCAGTGGAACCGACGCTACACTGTCGCTCTTAAATATTGTGCACATTTTATCCTACAAAACCCACTGAATGGAGCACCCTGAGCATTACGTTGCTCTTACATGTGACGTTTTACGTGTTGTAATTATGCTACCTGACCATATCCGACATCCCACAAAGCACCTCTAGTTATTTATACACAGGGAGCGATCATCTGCTCCAGTCGATTCCGGGGAATAGTCCGAGCCCTAGCTCTGGAAAGATAACACCCGTCGCCATATTAGATCTAAATATCACTGTAAGCAAAAGGGAAGGTGAACATTTATTTAAACGCCACGTCGCTGGATCGGTGCATAAATTCCTCGTAATCCGAGAAACGCTGTATTTTACAATAGCTTTGTGCTCAATCGCTGTCAGTTTATGAGGACACTTACCCCACAGGTACAACCGCTGATCCCGAAATCCCACGTCTGTGCCAATATCTCGCGAGCACAGCATGGGATCTTCCGTAAACGTCACGCGAGCGGCTTGAAAGTTGAAATTGAGAAGTGTGTACCCAAGGTTATGCTGTGGTGTCTTTACTGGTATTTTCATTAGACTGAACTGTGAAGTGAAGTTAAAATGTTTAATAAGTGGATGGCAATACCTACAATATCGAGCGGTAATAAAACTTGACTTGTCATCTTTCAGTGTCAGTCTGCCTTTGGCCCAGGGAATCATTTGTAAAAATTTGAAGAAAAGTGCAGGGAAGGACGATTAAAATAATAAAATAAGCTTTCTTTCTTGTTTAAGAAGGCCAGGAACAAACTTGTAATCTATAAATTTATCTATCTCTGCACACACACACACACACACACACACACACACACACACACATATATATATATATATATTATGTATGTATATCTATCTATATATATAGATAGATAGATACAGATAGGTAGATGCATGCACTCACTCATCTATAAATATATGTACGAGGGCAAGTACTTTTGATACTTATTAAATGTGGAATACTTTTATATTGGGCAGATGGCCGCTCTATAACCTCCTCTCCGTAACGGGGTATGCAGGGCTGACTGGTATACAAAATGTATTTTGTTCATGAAATCAGGTTTATAGCCCCTAAAAAAAAAATCCAAATATCCAAATATGTTTTAGGACATGTGCATACAGTTGCACATCACCAGTACAGATAGGATCCTTTTTTCCGGACATGGACAACATTCATTCGTCACATTCAAGAAACTCAAACCCATGAGTTAGCACCATCAAATTGTTGTCTAGATTTATTTAATGTCATTTACAAAAGCAAGCACCTCCTTGCCGTCTACTTACAGTACTGCTACAGACCTGCAGATGAACCAAAGAATGCATTAATGTGGACCCCAAAAAGCTGGCATGTGATGCACCGAGAAACTCCAGGTGCACCAGGCTGATTCACAGCAAGTCTAAACAGCTGCTTCGCAGAAAAAAAGATGACATTCATGATCGCCGACTGCTTGGTGATGTTGGCATGATGATCCAGACATAAAACTTACCGCCACCGTTAAATAGTCAAATACATGCATTTTAATTGTGTAATTTCTTACATTTTTACAATACATGTTTTGCTTATTTTGACAGAGTCTGACAGACTTGAAAATGTACATTTCCATGACACCAACTCGGAACAATTTTGGTAGCCACAATAAAATATGTAGTTACATCTGTAATTAAAGTGTTCTGTGACAGCAGAGTTTTACATAGCAAACAGGATAAGGAAAGCGACCATCAAACAGAATAGACCCATGGCTTCAGACAGGGCAAATCCCAGGATGGCATAGGAGAACAGCTGCTGCTTCAGAGATGGGTTCCTGCAAAGCAAAAAAACAAGATATTGTCAAGGCATTGCTGAGAGAAATGCAACCAAGCACACACCAGAAAACATTCATGTTGCGGGGAATTTGATAAGTTATTCCCAATCATGCGGCAGAAAGACAGGCGTTGTGGTGAAACTGAAACAAACCTAGCATAGCCAATAATGAGACTGCCGAACACTGTCCCAATTCCAGCACCAGATCCTGCGACTCCGACTGTGGCGGCTCCGGCACCGATGAACTTGGCAGCGGTGTCGATGTCCCTGCTCACAGCGCTGGTCTGGAAGCCTCTCAGTGCGACCTGAGTGAGGGGGCTCTGTGGCATCAGGGCAACGCTGCTCTGGAGGGCCAAACAGACAAGACAATGTAAACTTTCAGCTTTAATTTACTCATCTATGATTACAGATTAAACACATCCAATGTGAACGTAAATGTTGCTGCTACAAAGCCTGTGCTTCTTACCTCTGTTTTGAGGTCAGGCCTGGACACCACAGAGGCTGACAGGGGTCTGTAAAGAGCCCGGGAACCAGCACGGACCTGCAGCACAAACAGAGACAAAAACACACACTTTTAGCCATGCAAGTGTTAGTACATACAACAGCACATTTCTCTCTTTTACCATCTTCATTTTCTAACATCTGTTTTACTTTCTACTGTATTCACCCCCTAATTTTGTATTCATCTTGTCTGTCCTTTGTGTACAGCTTTCTGATTATTCTTCATTGCTGTGTCTGTCAAAGCACTATCAACTATTTGTCAAGCTGATATCTAAATAAAGCTTATTACTATCGTTAAGTCTGGTCTGACTAAATAGAGGACTGTTGGTTGCTATCCACTGTCAGTGGCTGCAGGCACATAAGCAGCATGTTGGAGGGGGGAAAAATCTATACAGCATAGTACTGTGATATTGTGGGAATAGTGGTCAGTCTGTCTGCTTGACAATCCCATTTTGCTGCAATAAAAATGCCTGAAGTGAGATGAACAGAATGAAAACATTGTCATATTAAATAAAACAAAGCTGACAAAGTTTTCCATTCAATAATTTGCAGCTGAAAAAGGTAATAAACTGCAATATACTGCAATAGATATCACAATACTCCTATTGCACAATGTTTAAAAAGTGCACCACTATCGGATTGAGACTTGAGTATTGTGATAATACTGTATGGTGGGGCCTCTGGTGACTCCCACCCCTTATGAGCAGGTGGAAGGCACCTTGAGTGTCCTGGTCAATGCGGAGCCCAAATGTGTCATTCACTGTTCTCTCTCTCTCTGTGTGTCTGCCATATCAACACTCTGTGCTATCAAAGTCATTTATTATTACCTGTAACTTTTGGAGCCAGTGTTGGTTAAGCTCTGAATGTAAGCCCTGCTGCCTTTTTACCAAGACTTGTTAGCTAGCTGGACTTGTTGGAAACAGAAACATGACCTTGGAAGCCGACTCCAACACCAAACTGAGCCTTTTAGGAGACCAAGAGCTTTTCTAAGGAAATAAGTAGCAGTAGCTGCACTATCAGCTCCCCTGGTGAAGTGTGCGTTTGACATATGAACTTTGCACTGGCAGCTAACAGGGACTTGACGTGACCTTAGCTGAAGGCAGTAATTTGCCATGTTAGCTGGGGGCTAAAGCCGTGCATCACCGTAGTTTCTTGCAGATTATCTACTACGTGCACTGTGCATGGATGTTGATTCGTCCACTGCCACACGTCCAGAGGATGTCCTTGTGTGCCATAGCATGTTGGCTAACAGGGGGCTAGCCTGCTGGCCTAGTCTGCAGATACCCTTGCCAGTCAGCTTCACTCAAGTTCAAGCCGAGGCCCACACGGATTTAGCTTCACTAATGGAGAGCAGGTTTAAACGCACAGTGTCTGAAAAATAAAGAAGACATTAACTCACCAGAGTCGGCGTGGAGACGAACTTTGCACAGGCGTACATTTTGTAATTTTAGGTAGTTTAACCGGTTCGGTCAAATCTGGTTGAAGCCCGGGTCTCTCTGGGAATGGAAGAGCAGACAGAATTAAGGTCAAACGGGTGTAAAAACGCTCCACTGACAAAATAAAGGCATCTGTATGTACGTTCACATCCGTTCTGCATGCTGTCCTCACTTGTTCAGCGCAATACGAAGCAAAGCAGGAGGATGAGTAAAGATTTTACACAGATCGGCTTCTCATACAAACTACCATTACACACTTACCGACTGCAGAGGTCGAACCACAGTGAGCGAGTGCGCAGGCGCGACGTGCTGGATATAGACACCCGGATGATGACAATGGAAGGTCATTTCACAATAACTTTATTAAACAGGAGCGCAGAGTCAACAGCAGAAAACATCAGTAATGTGTTAACTTCATTTAGTGTCTAATGAAAATGCACGCGTCCTATCTGAATACAGTTACTGAGAAATATTTATTTCCATCAGTTTGAATTGGGTATGAATTATTATTGCTTAAAGTTTCACTTCTTTTGTAAGTTATTGCTCCATTGAAATTGAATGGATTCCAATGGATCCCATGCGGTTTCTTCACATTATTGGAATGCATGAATAGCAACACTGCAAAGAGGTCCTTGGCAATAGAATATGGCACTGTTGAAAATTTGTATATCCATTTAACTTTTTTTTTTTTTTTTTACTTTCTTTCAGTTTAACTCATGTCTCTTTTACAGTGTGCTTGGTGTTTGAGCTGGGCTGTAAAAAGACATGTGAGTTAAAGACAGGCCCAGTCTAAAGGTTTATTGAAATTATTTGTTGAAGGTTTAATGGGCGTCTGACCCACCACCATACTGTGCCAGCTGGTGGAATATTTAATTATCTGAAGAGTTGTTGTTGTTGATAAGCTGAATTCTTGACTTGATTCTTATTTGGGGTATTATTATATTTATTGGTTGCACTATATGACTACGCAATGATGTGAATGCTCCAACATTATCTCGTTATTTTATAACAATGACAATAAACTACTGAATTGAATTGAACTGAAAACCTGCATTCACTACAGACAGTTTACAACACACTTGACTTGGCCATGCTATTTTATTATTTAGTCCTTTTTGGGATAAGCCGAATGTCTTCCTATTGACTTGACATGAGGACCAGCTTAGACTCATGAACTCCAAATTTTTTTTATCAGTGCAAGTTTCTTTGTACTTATTCACGATATATTTAGGCTATGATAAATAAGCTTTATTAAAGTGATTCTCTCTTTCCATTTTGAGATGTCTATGCAAATAACAAAAAAGAAAGAAAGGAAGTAAAATATATGGCTACAGTAAATACCAACATATCCTTCATACTGAGCCCTGTTGCAAATGGACAGTTACTAACTTTTCTTGACAATAGTGAAAAATGCAAGTTTCTTTTAATTCAGTATATTTCCACATTAGGCTTACAGATGTTTTAATTGATACAGAAAAAAAAAAAAAAACATACCTCATTCATGATAGACACTTCTTAGTTTAGACTTTTAAGTGCAGACACACTTCCCTGACCCCAAATTACAAACATATCTCACGTTGATCAAAGTTTCAGATTCACAAAAACCTTCCTCTTTGGAGTAATTTATTTCACACAGACTTCAGTTGTGGAAATATTAGATGAATAGGCTACCTTTCTTAGATCAGCCTTTTCGGAATATGAAAAAAAAAAAAAAAAAAAAAAAAGCTAGAGGCAACCACTGGGGAGCTGCTTGTAATATGGCACAGTTCCACCACGTATTTTAGGAAGATATAAATGACCAAAAACTAGATTTTATGATGCAGTTTAAATTTCCAAGTCATTTCTAGACATTTAAAATATCTTAGATAATATTCAGACACACCTTTGAAGGAGGGAGGTAAGCATGGCGGGGAGCAAGTGAAAAAGACGTCTATAAAGTTGTCATCATTACCTTTAAGAGACCTTTGTCACTCTTAAACCTTGCTACATGGCAACAGGCCTTGGCTCAACCGTGGGAACATGGTGTGTATTCCCAAGCTGGAAATTCTTGGCTTTGGCATTCCCGATCATCACGGCAAACCAGGAAAAGACAGTAGTTTAGATGAGATTTGGCCAAAAATAGGGTGATCTTAATCATTTTGTGAAAGGCCATGTGCTTCCCCTTTTAGGGTGTAGTTTCCTTCATATATATTATGGTATTACTGGGTCGTGTACAGGGACAAGTCATGAACACATAAAGGTGCTCGATGGCATTTTTTTTTTTTTTTTTTAAGTGGAGCGGGTCACCCCTTTCCCAACTAGGCCAACATTTTACTTCAGGTAGCAGAAAAATTTTAAAAGAAATTCTGGTTCAGCACAACACCAGAGGGAACAGTAACTGCAAGATTATAATAAAATGTCTTACATGCTTTGTTTATTTGATGCAGACTTATCTAAAATGCCAGCGCTTCCTTTGATAATCTATTTTTTCCGTTCAGATCTATTTCTAATATGTTTTCTGTACATGTTTTCATCTCTCTGGCATTAGGCTACAGCTTGTGGATGCGTGTGATAACAGTTTTCTCACTATGTTTTTCAGCTGTATCACACTGCCTGCCGCTGTCCACCAGCCGAACCTGTTGTGGTGTGAATTTAACACTGTACCCAGAGGGATCGGTGGCTCAGGGCCCTGTCTCTGCATCTCACAGGCTGAGGGTGGAGCTGTAGGCTACCAACACCAGGCAGATTTGTAATCTTGATGAATGACTCCACAGCAGCTGGTCTGTGATGGAAAGGTAATGAGCACTGGGAGTCTTTCTCATGCTGCATGCTGGCTTTAAGGGAGGAATGTCCCACTGGCTCCTCAGGTATGATCTTTTCAGTATTGCAGGGAAGACGTAAGAAGAAGTAAGAGATTCTTGACCTCGTGAGCACTGAGTAGAATCAGTCAGTAGATCACAGATATCTCAGACTTCGTGAGAAACGCAGTAAAGGATCATGTGCTATAACAAAACCTGGAGCAGCCACACACCATCCTATTCTATTCAATTCTATTGTATTCATTGTATTTGTATCACAGAACTGTTTTACATTATTCAGTTATTGTAGCCTGTCAGGTGTAGGCTATGCAATTATCTAACATCTGTTTCATATCATAGACAAAAATATTGCATAATCCAGCAAATGACAATCAGTTATTACCATTTAGAAAGGGATTTGCTATTGCATTGGTTCATGTCAAGTACTGCCTGAGACATGAACAGGTTACGCGCTGATTGTAAGCATCATCAGCAAGCAGGAACCCAATAATTCCTTTAAAAGTCCAGCAGAGGGTGCAATTGGGTCTAATGTGATCATAACCTTGGTTGCCAGTGTCAGGGTATCTGTTCAATAGGAGCTCTGAGAGCATAGCCTGAGCCCCATATTGCAACAAAGACACCTAAATTCAGCATTATGGACTGACTGGCATAGCCATTTTCTCTATTTATTATATGAAATGCACATGGAACCATCCTCAGGAGTGAAACAGATTACTTTTAATTGTGTGATAGCTCCTGCTGGCTGCAGGTATACCCTTGTTTATTATACAGATAGAGCTTGAGAAACAAAAGTAGCTTATGAGAGATAACTACTCGTCGCTGAATGCCACGGATAGTTCATATCTTAAAACATAAAGAGGTGTAAGTGTAGTGTAGCCGTATATAGGTCAGAGCTAACTGTATGATAAAACATGGACATTAACAATATAGTAATTGCTAGACAGCACATATCAAAGTGGCCGTTAACCACCTGAGGTCAATGTCATATTGTCTAATTAACAGGGCAGCGGTTGTGTGGTCCTACATGACTGTGGAAGGTGGAGAGAGCAGCCTATCCCATGCACCCACCCCTCCAGCCCCACCACCCCCACCCTTTATCCACCTTTTACTTCCTCCCATTCAGAGGCACGCACGCACTCGCTGTCTGAGTTCTTGCACAGAACACTCTGAGACATTCCATTTGCATGCCCGCCCCATCAAGCTGGATGCACTCAGACTGGTAATAAAAGGCATTGACCCCCTTAACCTTTATGAATTACAATTTGTGCCTGCAGCACGTCCTGTCAGAGGCCTCAGAAAAGCAGGCACCTCAGCCGGGGTGTGTGCGTGTTGTTTTGCAGTTGTTAAGGAGAGGGGAAAAGGTTTTTACAGCTCCTCGTCGGAGCTCCTGACAAGCTGGGAGGAGGCGGTCTGACAGCAGAAGCAGGGTAGGGAGGGACTGCGCCGCTGATGGCTCCATGCTAATCTCTATCCCTGGGTGCAGCACAAAACTACAGGGGCTCATACCTTTCACAAGACCAGGAATACATAGGCTATTGCATTATCGAGTTAATCTATGTTCCATTATCAACCATCTTCCTCTTTATCTGAGAGGACTCATTTGCTTCCATCTCATTGCTCATTCTCTAGTACATCACTTAAGGCGGTTTCTAACTCTCACAATGCTAATTGGAGCAGGTAATAGGTGAACAAAGAGTAAGGTGGTGTTGGGTATAGTTGGCTGTCAATGCAAGTTGCCCGTATAAACAAAACAACAACCCAAACCTTGATGAACTGAAACTGTTTTGGAGTTTGAATTGGTTTGAAAGTCAAAAACACGATTTCTTGCAGTCTCAGAGATTGAGAAGCTGGCCACATTTGAGTCAAGGCCACAATAGTTTTCATGTACATCTGCATGACAGTCATTGCAGAGTATGTCAGAGACATTCAAAGATTATTCTTGACAGTGATTGGTTTGGAAAGGAACCTGTTTTCTTTGCTGATATGTAACATGTCAAAAGATTGACATGTTGAACAATTTGTGTAATCTCCTTTAACAGGCCAGTGATCAAAAACATTTCAGGAAACTGAGGCTCATTGTTAAGCAACTGCAACACCTCTAAATTTTAGTTTGTGTAAGATAATTATTGTTTTGCTGTATTGCAAGCCCTAAAAATGCTTTGACCTCTCTAGAACCATGTACCCCCTGCCCCAAAAAAAGCCTGCAAGAACAAACGTCCTCTAACAAAAACCCGAGTCTTTAACTTCATTGGGTCTTACCTACAGAGTCCACAAAGAACCCTTTTTATTTAGAGTGTCGACAGCCTTCAAGCAGCTGGTCCAATAATCCACAATAGGAGTGGGCAGACAGTTTCCTGATACAGCTGGAAATCATCTCACAATAATGCACCAAGCATTCTTTATCTCTGAAAGATTTAAAGGACATTAGTATTCACAAAATTGATTTTTCAACAAATCCATGATAACACTGATCTTTGTGCTGCTGGTGAGCAGAGCAGTTGGAAGTGGTGTAAGAAGTGCTGAGGCTTGCAGTATCATTACTCTTTATCCTGACTTTTTAGCTCTGTCTGTAACACTTGTGCTTCTCATTGGGCGCCCTGGGCTTAATAAAACCTGCTCGCTACAGTTGAATACTCTTAAGGAATTATTTAACATGAAGTCATGCCAATATTGAGCGGATTTTGAATGAAGTTTAAAAATGATAATACGTTCTCACAAACAGCAGCATGAGCCATCTTCTTTATTCCTCTTTCCTTTTTCTGTTTAACATCAGCAGAGCAAGCCAGTGACTGTGTGAACAGGAGCGTGGTTGACGGGGGCAGCCGTGCGATGATTGGTTTACGGATGTGTGCTTTCTTTAGTGACTTCAGGGTCACTAGGATTTACAATCAAATGGCTTATGACTCTGGTAAAAGCCAACTAAAGCTGGTGAGAAAAAAAAGAAAGAAAATTAGCTGGTCACTGTAATGGAATGTGCTTGACCTTTTCAGTCCATCACTAATCTTGAGGTAGTGTTCTCTCTTTGCCTCATCATCAAACAACATATAACAAAGATATGCATGTTAAGCTTCACAGACAGACAGAAGGTTGTTAAGGAAGGCATATGGAGAGGATATTTGATAGACAGACAGTATATGGCACATACAGTATACTGTAGTAGATGACAAAAGTGGTGCATTTGCAGTTGCAGTCAAACTGTAGTCACAGTGAACCACACAAAAGAGCAATTAAATATAATTTAAAGGCCAACCTGTAATGGCATTGTATTTAAATACTGCTGCCCTAACACTTGCTTGTTTAGGTGAATTCAGGATTTTTATTTTCTTAGCTCTCATGGACTAATACAATGTGAAAGCCAGACATGAGTTTTAGCTGTATTTTGAGGCTGTAAAAGCTTTGTTTCTTTTAAACACTGGAATGAAACAAAGCTCTATTTCAAGTAATGATTGGTTAGCAATGTTCAGCAGAGGTTATTGTCCATATTAATTTCAACAGTTCATCAAGAAATGTTAACACACCCAACAATATACCCCAAATTGGTACATGTATACTGCCAATAAATAATATCTGCCTTTATATAGACAATTTGTATCAACTACTTATTTAGATTTACACAATTCAATTGAGCAACTTATTCTAACTGTCAACAGATGTGAACCTTTTAACATATAAGCTGATATTCAAGACATGTTTACTTAGCGCTCATATGGAGATATGGAGCGCTGTTGATTTTTATGGACACATATGGCTGCATTTTATTGTGCTCAATTAAAATGCTCTAAACTAGGATTAACTTTTGGAAGGGCAATCCATTACTGAATGCTTCCTTACTCGGGGTTTTCACCACAGGTTCCTGCAACGTCTCCAAAGCACTGCCCACGGATCAGGGTGTCAAATATTAGGCTGTCACAACAATATTTAGTGAAAGAGCCCTTCCTGCTTTTAATGGCCTGACCTACATCGCAGTTCAGAGAGCTAATAAAGGCAGTCTGGTGTGGGTCCTGGAGCTGCACAATGTCACTCACAGATGTCCAACTCAGCAAGTTCCGGAATGCTCAATTAGTTGCTTTTATAGGCCCATTAATATGCATTAACTTTCTTTCCAATATACTGGCACAGGCAAACAGTTGCTGCCGGCGGCATATCAGCCATGTAATACAGACGGTTCTCTCTCTCTCTTTTTTTTTTTTTTCTCACAGCTTTTGGATCATAACTAGCTATTGTAGGAAATCAAAATAAAATGAATGTCAAATTATACACCTTAAAAAAAAAGTGTAGCGCATGCGCATAGTAGGTTACTGATTAGAAAAACAATGCAAAAGCACACACAACACTCCCGATTTAGGAGTCAAGATCAGTGTATTTACTTGGGATCGCCCAGCCCTCCGTCAGACCACTGTTGAACCAAGAGAGCAGATATCTTACCACTCTTACCACAGAAACCTACACAATCTGGTACCACTCCTCCCACACAATAAACCAATCTGGCACAGGGCAAGCTGAATCAATCATGGCGCTTTATTATCCTGTCACTAGTCTGCTTCCTGCAAGTGTGTTTACCCCGTCCATGGCCCTCCGATTGTAGCTGTTCAGTGTACATTAAGACAGACATAATTGAGATTGTGGGCGGCCGAAAGTGCAGGGCTCAACCTGTTGTCGTTAATCTGTCATATTGTCAAGAGTCACAGCAGTAGTGACCTGTAGGAGGCTGCACCTTGAAGGCACTACTGATGGTTCTTTGTTGTGCATGGCAGAGGGCCTCACCTATTTTAAGATTATTGGTTTGCCACCAGCGGAGAACCCAAAGGGTGTGTGATCTATCGCCCTACCTCTGTGTTCAGCTCCCTCGCCCTGGTCCCAATTCCTCGCAGGAACTTTATGATTAGGAGTGACTCTTTTAAAACTCATCACCTCTATATTATTTACTGGTATTTATGATTTGACTGATTAAGAATTAGACTACGGTTCTGGTTTGGAAGTATTATCATGAAGAATAAGTTGAAGAACTAATAGGAACTAACGGTCATGCCCAGCGTAATCAAAGCTTAATATTGCGCTTTGTAATATTCAAAATTATACAAGCAATCAATTTGAACTAATTGGTAACCCTTCAAATAGCAGCAATCTCTCTTTAAATTGGATTACTGATGGCTGTGCAGAAAATTCCCTTTCACTTTGTATAAATTAAAGCCCTGGAAAAGCATTTACAAAATAACAAGATATAAATGAATGCAATCGTAATGTTGGAAAAGGTGCTTTTTACAATCACACAACATATTAGAAATAATAGCTAAATCTTGCCTCAGCGGCCGGTTATTAATTACCTGGCAAATAGGACCTGTCTGTTCTCATACAGAGTTATTGTGGCGGCGAGAGATCACCAAAGAAAATTAAACTGCAATCAAAGTGCGTTTCTATCATCATAATTCTGATTGTCAGGATCACCTTTCCCAAGATAGCATGTAGTAGTGTAACAAATCTTAGTTTTTATTAAGTGTCTCAATTTGGTGCCATTCATATTTCATATTTATGTTGGATTACAATAGTTTCATATATGTATTCCATATTCTTGTTTTTTTTTTTTTTTCTGAAGCAAAACATGATTTATGAGACATGGAAATATGAGAATGCTGCCATGCAACTGAATTTAATTGATAGTTAGGGAAGGAAGACGTAGCCTCTAACCAAGAGTAATCTGTGGCATCCTCTGTGCAGCGGAGCACTATGTGTTTACACCAGACAGACAACATAGCAGAGCCCCCGGTAGGTTTTATCACACCGTTTATGTCTTTCATCCAGGTTTGATTTTGCACAGCAGCATTCACAATGGATTCGCTTAGATCTCAAAGTGGATGTAAGTATCTGGCTCTGTATGTTTAGAGCGTGGCTTCTTTTATAGCAGAGGTTATATCAGCCCAGAGACCCATAAGTTATGAAATGTCAGGATTCTATGCATTCTAATTGAGTGTAGAGCAGTTAATGGCTGTGGAAATTCAGCCGCTTGACGTCTTATTCCCCTGCGAGCCGTTTCACAGCCAAGCCCATGAGCCTCAATTAAATGACAAAATGGGCCCATTCTTGAAAATAACAACAATAAAAACACTAGCCTATATGGCAATAATATCAGGTCTCACCTTGAATCAACAATGGTCACAGCTTGCAAATGGCTAAACTGAGACATTGCGACAAATGCGGTGACAAGGAGGCCTATATGAGATGTAGTAAAAAGGAAGGTAATGAATTAGGTTCTTAGCATCTTAATATAGTCACATATGTACACTGTATATAAACTGTCCATCAACAATATGTTTTAACATAAATGAAAAAAGGATTTAATTACTTAAACTTCAAACTGATTTACAACAAGCGGGTCGGACAGCCCACTGTGCTTACCCATAGGGCTGACGGAAGCTTTTCTATAACAATTCAGAAGTCTGTATTTTGGCACTTGATGCACTATTGTTTCTTGTTATTTTCCTAATATCATTCCTTTTTTTTCCAGCGGTATCATTTTATACATTTTGGCCAGTGACTACAGCTGAAAATTAGTCACCCTTGGCTAACTCTGGCATATTTCCATTTTCTTTAAATGTTGATTAATGTGCACTGTCCCTGAAAATAAATAAATAAATGAAAACAAGTAAGTAAGTAAATAAAATTAGTCTGAGACTTTGGTCTGACACAGCCCTAGTTTTTCCATCAAACTCAACATCAAACTAGATCATGTTCCAAAATATATCCTCCAAAACTTCAATTATCCTCTCTGCTATTGAGTAAAACTTTTCAAATCCATGATCAATAATAGCTTTTTTTTTTTTTTTTTTTTTTTTGATACAATTTTCAGCAGTGACCACAGACTTGCAAAATGTCTGCAATCTATAAATACACATGGAGCATGTCCTATTAAATCCTGTGTTATGGTGAGGGGCTAAATATTGAACCAATCCTGATTGGAGTAGTTTTTTTCCACTCCCTCCCTTATTGTTTTTATGACTCCTTGACTTTAACCCCTTTACTGCTTCACTGATTTCATGCAAGAAACAATAGCTTTTCAATAATTCAATTTATGGCTACGCATAAATGGAATTCAAAGGACAATGCTGCTGCCAATGAACACGGACAATGCTTTTGGCCCAGGCAACACAATGGATGCCAGAGGAAAGAGAGAATATTTATTTTACGGTTGCCTCACATTCCCATTAAAATAAGGAAGCTACATTTCCAAGTGTGTGGTATAAATGCAATATACAGAGTTGAAAGAGACAGATGGTAGAGTGAAACTCTCATGTGGCAATACAGTGCGATGGTATAGCACTTGAAACCAGTGCCAGTGAGAAAACCTTTTCATTACCTTTGCAGGATAGATGGGATCTGCAGATTTCTCATAGCATCTATAAATACATGTCCATGTGCAACTATCACATACATGTTCACCAATGTGTTTTTTTGGCAATCTGATCCCGATACAGAGGTGGCCACATCTCATCCATCATTTCTCATTAATGCCAAAACTTCAAAACACTAAGAAGTGATATGCAGACAAACAAGCACAGAAATGAATTAACATCCCATTTATTTATCTAGCTCTCTCTGTCAGTCACAGCAATAATCAGAACTAACTCATTCAAATTTTGAGAAAATGAAGGATGCTTTCCCTCCAATTTTCAATTTGGAAGTGGCAACTATGGCCATGATGAATGTCTGAATAGTCCATCTTCTTCCTCTCATTCCTCCTAACCTTTCCTGACAGCTTAGATATTGCCTACCTGGTAATTTGCTCTACAATAATTGTTACTGTGAGATTTCCCCCAGCTTTTAACAAGGATTCTTAACACCCTCTGTAGGTGACAAAATGCAATTACAAACATGAAGTGCCCCATCGTGACTGGTCATCAGCAGCTGCCACCTCCATTCCCCAGCCCCAACTGGCTCTATTAATGGAAAAGAAAAAAAAAGAGAGAGATGCAGACAGATTCACCAAACATTTGCGGGGAATAAAACTTTAATTAAAAGATATGAAGCTGTTTTATTGATTAACAACATCAGTGATTAAAGTGTACGGCTGACATTTTTTTTCCTAGCTTGCTGTTTTGTTCCCCCTCAGAGATCATTTATTGTTGCACGGCCCTGTTTATTGATAAGTGTGTTTGATGAATGCAGATGCGGCTGTTTGGAGAGCAGGCTTGCTGATGGAGCGATCATATTGTGTGAAACACCAGGCTGAGGCAGGAACAGCTGTTGCAGCTCCTTCCACTGGGATGCCATGTTTCACCACCACCCCGGGTGCACACGCAGGCGCGCCGCTGTAAAGCTGCAACCAACATATTCACAGTGCCCTAACAACTCTATGAATTTTATGACACATCACAAGAGCTCGCCGATCTCTGTCCAGCACTAAAACCTTAATTATTGGACTAATTGCTATGGCTATATTCATTTCTCTGGTAATCCTTTGGTGATTATACTTTGTGTTCAATACCAGGCTTATGCTTTAATTAAAAGGATTATTAACCTTTAAGATGGAGCCATGTGGGATTAAACCCTCAAATGTTAGTGTCAAAAGCATTCTTTAGAAAACAAGCTGAGAATGAGGTAAAACAGACATTAATTCAATCATAATCAGGAGACCCTGGGGTGGTCAGATGGTACATAGCTTGACTACATGCTGGACTTTTCGAGAAGCTGACAAAAAACAATAGCTATAAAGCAACACCCAAATATACCCAATTAAGCTCTGCAGAATGCTGACATAAAATGTCTTGCAGGCTAACAATCAGTACGAGCAGCAGATGGATCATGATACAAACTTGAATCATGAGAACAAGGTCAGAGGTCCTGTGTCAATGGTAAAGAACTAATTATAATACAGGCGATGAAATCTTTGCTACGGTGAGCCTTCAAGGCCTTTCACCTCCACAGCATAAGTTCAAAGTCAGCCAAAGTGGAGCGTGATTGAAAATCATTCGGGATCTTGAACAATAAGAGTGTGTAAGGACAAGGAAGGGGGAGTGGATGACACCTCATTGATCTATGTGCTGGCCACTCATGCACACCTGTGAGAGAAACAGTAAGGGGACCACAGACTAGTATATGAATGCATGTATTTCAGATTTATTATTTTGATAATGTTAACGTCATGGGTACTGTTATGCTCATGTAATGCAAAATTACTGTTTTCTATCACTAACTGCCTTCGTCAATAATGTAATGGATGTATTTGGCACAAGTAAGTGAACATGAACTGTTTGCAGGGGACTGTGATGCTGAAACCCCAAAGCTGAGTCAAGCAGTTTGAATCAAGAGCTGTTTGCCCATGCCAGAGCCACGCTGCATTATACAGAGCAAGTATTCATTTGAATGTCCTAATTAGTTAATTAGTTGGTGGTTAAGGACGATATGAGCATCTCATCAATCTCTCTATCTCTAAAAATAAACACCCCAGGATGGTTGTGGTGAGTCATTAGAATACTGATGACTGTGGGAAGTGTCTGTGACTGTGAGGATGAGGGGTCTGGTTATGACACTCTATATTTCCACCAGCCACCCGGCTCCATAAAAAAGACTAAGAGCCATTGCTCTGAGCATTGTATGGATGACAAACCAAGCATGATATAATGAGTTTACAGAAACTCTGAGCATCGATGAATATTGAGCTCAATTAATGTTTTTTCATGCATATCTTCTGGAATCCATTTTCTTGTTTATCATTAAGAGAAGGGGACAAAGAGACGGGAAACAAGAATTAGAAATAAGATGCCGAAAAAGTGTTAAGTTATTTTAATAATTTACCGCACACAAACTGTAGTGCATTTTGAGGAAGTACTGCTCATGACTTTCAAATTTCCAAAGGGGCCTTGTCTGAACTGCGTCTTTTTTAACCCATTGTGGCTACCGGCCTTGTTGTTTATCATATGGAATTTCAAAAAGCAATAACTATGGGCGAAGTCACAACATTAGGACAGAGAGTTTATACTTTAAGTCTCTGGTACAGCATGCAGAGGAAATAAAAGCAGAGAGGGGAGGAGAGGAGCCAAGAATAGGTTAAAAATAGTTAGCATATGGCAGAATATGATTGAGTTTCCAGGGCTCTGAAAATTCCCTCTAATTATTCAATGGTATACCTCTGTCATCCTTCCCTATATGCATTCCTTTGCTTGGAAGTACAAGTGACTCCAACTAATATGCATAATTCTGCTACTTAATTGGCACGGATCGGGTGAAAGTGGGCTAGGGAAACTCCTCAGAGACTAATAGGGGCACATATCATTGGCTCCATCAGAACAGTAGTCCCATAGGTGATAGAAGTCAGCAAATATTTCATGAGCTGTACTATCAAAGTACCTCACCTCTGGAGTCCTGCGCACTATCCTGCTGAAGAACACTTCCGAAACTGTTCTGCTGGCAGGTGTATTTATAGCGAGCGGGAAGATGACTGATGCTAATGCCGCACAAATTATGCAGTGCACTATTGCTGTCATAACAATATGTTAGACTTAAACAGGAAGGTTAACTAAACTAGTCATTTAAGTTATAAGTGGGCCACTGGCGTATGTCTGCTTCCACAGATATGGATTAGGCCTAGTCCTGCAATAGGTTCTCATAGACATGGCTTAAAATAGTCCTAGAATTAGCCTTGTATAGATTTATCTAATTTGGTTTCAGAGGGAGTGATCTAAATCTGGGCTAAATGAAGGCTTAAATTAAACCTCCATGGAGGAATGCTTAAAGGTTACACATATACAGAGGTTGGAAAAATAACAGAAACACCATGTGAAAAAGGCACATAAAATAACAAAGGTACAATAACAAAGGCTGCAATGAGTGGCAATGTGTTTCTTTCTTTCTTTTTTTTTCTTTTTCTTTTTTTTTTTTAACAGTCTGACAATCACCACATGTATAAAAGGGTATTCAAAGCAATGTGAAGCCAAATAGTCAATGCCTGAACTGCAGATCAGTTACAGAAACTGAAGTTATGTAACATGGTAGAAAAGCTATCATCTCAGATTGAAAGCAGCAGAGAGGGAGTTTTTTTTTTTTTTTTCTGGAGATGAGCTCATGAGCCCAATTTCAAAATTAATTTGATAATATGTAGTAATAAAAAGAAATTCTGAATTGGAGCACAAAATGTTAATGCGAATTTCCTACTGTACATGTAGCTCTGCTAATTTACAAATAATACGGGTCAGTAGCAATGGAGAGTACACTATCAGACCAGACTGTGCATGCAGATCAGGATTTTAATTAATATGATCCTTTATCTTTATCTTTTTTAAAACTATCTAATCTCACACTTACAGCATTAAAGTGTGCATGAAAAACTATGTGATTTTTACTATATTTATTTGCATTTTCCTTGCATTGTCTATTATTTTCTATTATCACTGGTTCACTTTGTTATCTCATTTCAGTTCCACATACACCAAGTTTACATGTTCAAAATCTATTTTAGAGCTTAGCAGAAGTCACAACATTTTTAGTAATTTTATTTATTAATGGCATATTCCTTATGTCAGTAAACAAAAGTGAAACCATGTCCATGAAAGCCACATACACATTTATAATTTATATAAATAAAATGAAGATATATCTGTGTAGTTGACCCCTAAAACAAAACATACTGTTTTCAGTGTGTGGAAGTTGTGGTGTGGGGAATTTTGCCTTTTGGATTAGGTGATGATTTCTTAGATTGTCGGTTACAAACTCTTCATCATATACTGTGCTATTTGATCCCAAGCAACTGGTGTCGTCGTTCTAATAAAAATTTGTTACTCCTTTTTATATATGGTCTGTAGATTCAAACATGTTAAAAAATAACTATTAACTTGATGTAACTAGTGCAGCCAAAGAAGTTTGGGAACTAGTTGCATAGTCTCTCACACTAATTCACTTCCTATGGAAAAATAATAATAATAATGATGATAAAAAAAAATTAATTAAAAAATTGACAAATCTCCTAGCTACCTTTCATTCAAAATCACGTAAACTTTTCCTTAGAGGTACAGGAAGTTTTCATTTTCCTACTTAATAATAGTAATGACACCCAACATAGTGTATGCTAACATGTTAGCATGGGGCACCAGAGCAGACAATCTACCAGGGACACAGTTTTTGTATTATGGGGAGTCCACTCTCTTTTTATAATGGCTATAGTACCTTGTCCTAAAAACATCCTCTATTCCTTGCAGACAAAACACCACAGCCATCAACTGCCCATTATAAAACCTTAACTATACCCAAAGAAGCTCAAATTCAAGCAAAATGTAGAAATATATATTATCTTGAGATATATACTTCAAATAAATTGCATATATTATGATTTAAGATGTTATGCCATGCCTCCAGCAGTGTCAACACATTTGCTATCGCACAGCAAAGCTTCATCCTGCACAGCATACTGCATACAGCAGCTGCCTGTTCTCTGGGAACTTGGTCCATGCTGTGTTTATTATCCTACATTAGACACATGAAGTTTATCCCAAAAGATGCCAAATATATTGTAAGCTTGTGAAGTGGCCAAATATGCTGTGTCTTTAAAGGAAATGACAATAACACCTTATTGTGCACTAAATAAGTGGTTTCAGACCATGTGCCATTGTGACACATGAGTGTACGAGCTTTCATTGTGACCAAAAACAACACCTGCTGATTTCACAGCTTAGTCTCCTGTTGAAGGGGCCGATCAGTGAAACCAGTGAATTGTGGAGTTTGGCTGAAATTAAAACCCGTATAGACTTAAGTCATGATAGTGCACGGTTGAAAACCAGTGCACTAAATGATAAGACGGCACCATAATAAAAGGTTCACACCATGTCAAGACAAATTGTAGCCACAAAAAGAATCAATGTTTGACATTTCACCTCTATCTAGAGAGAGTTCAGTGACCCTGGCTATCAAATTTACAGCTGTGTACAGCCTCAATCAAAGTGTTTGTCAGCCACGCGTTTGGTTGAAAGTTTTAGTGTAACACGTTGCAGATCATGACGTGTATGGATTTAATGGGCCCTTGAGCCACCCTTATATATCTCATGTCATTCACACAGGATAAATATCTTAGCTCTCTGTGTAATAACATGGGAGGGGATTTGTGGATCAGACCCCCATTTCTAATCTTAGCGCCATTAAAGTGCTTCTAAATGAATCATCTAAGCTATTGATGTCACAGTGGGCTTGTTAGCCGGATCCTTAAGTCAATAACAATTTCTGATGTTGTTTGTAAGATGGTCACAAACAATAACTTTTTTATGAACAATCACAGTATTGTGTATTGTAGAACATATACAGTGAATATATTTTATCTTTATTTACATTTTGCTTTCCAAAAATAGGAAGATTGGAGCTATGTGTGGTAAAAGTGCATGAGAGAAATGTTCTATGCTCCTCATCACACATTTGTATGGCATGCCAGCATTCAGTAAACAGATAAGACACCAACGGAGAGTGAAAGAGCAAATATAATCTCCAGCTTGCCGTCTCCTCACTTCAAGAGCATGTGTAAGCCACTGGCCAGGTTTCATCTGAGAATCAGAGAAAAGAGAACTGTTCAAGCTGAGGATTCCCTCTAAGCAGCAGCGATGACTATCTCCAACGCGGTGAGAGGCTGTTCGGTTAGCCCGGGGAGAGGGATCATGAGTACAATATTGACTTTAAATTACAGCAATAGCTGCTGCTCATGCTGTCTCAGGACCATGCTGAGGATCAAACACAAAGATCAGGCCAGGATTAGGAGAAAGCCACTGACAAGCACCGAGCCCCCACTCTGCTGCAGCAGCACACACACTCGCACAGCACCTCCCAAATCTCACACTAAGCTCTTCCCCGCCTCTCAACATGTAATACACAGACCTTACAGTCATCTCATTTGGTTTTCAAAGCCGACATTGATTACAAACAAAATCACCTAAGCACACGAGTAAAGGAGGCTGGCTGTGTGTTTAAAAGGTAGGGAGGACTTGGTCAGGATATATCTATTCCAAGGACTGGAAGATGACAGCATTTCCTCCCTGATGGAGAAGTCTCTCACGTTTGGTCAGGATACAGCCGTGTTCTCGCAACGCCTTGTAACTGGGCTTTTATTTTCCTTTTCCTGGCAGTTAAACACAAATAACAGCATGGATGATGTGCTGGGATGCATTGTCTCTGCTCAGGGAGGAGTGCAGGATATGACTGGTGTGATAAATGATCATGCCTTGTGCCTGGCGTGACAAAGGAACTGCTGCACAATCTGCATGTGCTCCATCCTTTTGCCATCATTAGGTGTAATTGGGACTCATGGCAAGGCGTGTTCTTTTTCTGCTGTGGAAGTATCAGGGAATGAAGCTGCTTCTCTTAATAAGACAGGCTACAAAAGGGAGGCGCGTCCAGGCCATTGGTATAGCAATGATAGAACATCCTAATATTATACAGTTGGCCTAAATGGAGGCCCTGCAGAGATTTGGTTGTGTCAAATCTCAAAACTCCACAGTCGGACTGATTCTATTTTCATGTCAAGCTACCCCTTTTGCTGTTGACCTTCCAGGAGTATACACACGGGGCCTGTTATTGACATCTGTCTCACAAGCTGGAGCATATTCCATCATAAACATAGTTCTTCAGCGTTCACCCAGAAAACAAAAAAACAGTCCCAGACAGGTGCTGATTACAGTGCTGCTCATTAGGTATAATGGGGATGCATGTGGAATTTACAGCGTTGTGTAACGAGGTTAAAAACAGACTCATGAATCCTAGTCATCATGCAACCCTTTTTTTTCTGCAGTACTATTATTCATCATTAAGAAAAAGAATATCCACACAACAACACTCAATATATAAGTTGTAAAAAAAAAAAAAATGCATAGGGAGTAAACTGGCAGAGTAACAATAAATAAGGAGGGGCAAACGAGTCTGCAACATGCCCCTTTTTGTTAACCCGATATACCACCCTGCATGCACACTTTAAATACACTAGTCCACTTGAGGTAAGTTAAGCCGCAGAAACACAAAGTCTTTCCTTCATGACCTCAGTCTGTATATCCTTTCCCCTCCTTTGAATCAAAGCCCCCACACCATCTTTAGCATTTAGAATTAATTGCGCAGTTATCCTCAAATTAATTCCTAACTGTTTTACAACACACAGAGAGAAAAGGGCAAACCAATTATTATTCTGTTTTCACCTTACAGACGGGGATATTATGCAAATGATCTTCTCTACATGAGAAGGAAACGGGGCTTTATTTTCCTCAGCAGATGCTGCTTAGACAGTCCAGCGTTCTGTGCGGGGACAGGAAGTGGGGATGCTGGGAAGATCTGATCGCTCCACCTGGCTTCCTACTGACTCCATATCCAAGCAATAATAGAAAACACATTGATTAATTATTTATTTCAAGGAATCATTTTTTATATATTTTGTGCCAGACAACTAAGGTTAAAAGGAATGTTCCAAGTGCTGTCTGGAACTATTTTACAACTTCTGCACTTACGAGCTTGAGGTGTTTCTTGATGGAAGACAAAGTCGTTTGGCTATGCAGACCTGCAAAATGTTTTATTTGCTACTTTCCCAGGAAGAGAATATGTAAGAGCATGCAGTAAGCCTGTGAGCCAGATCTGAGCTGACAGGATGGCAACAGGCAAAGCTGGGGTTCAGAGAGGACAGGGGGCATATCACCTCCCTTGGCTTCTCTGCACCTCTGACCAGAGCGAGTGTTTATTAATCTGAGACCATGAGACCTCGGAGAAGTCGCTAAATGAAAAATAAAACGAGAGACACGCAACATTTCCAAACCCTTTAGAGTCCGCAAATACAAAGCATCACAACGAGCTGATTTAGACTTGCGACTTCAGAAGTGGAACTAACAAAAGCTTTAATGAGCTGTAATGATGAGTTAAGGTCAAAGCGCTTATCATCTTTACAAATCAGGAGAAGAAGTGCTCATGAAAATCAGGTCCCATGAGTATCCATCATCACCTCAAAAACTGCATGCAGTGGCACAGCTCCAGGTGCTCCGAGCAAATTGGGCTTTCGATGTGGGATGGATCAAACACCAGCTCAATATTCATTATTCTCGCTGACTGTGATCTGCTGCAGTTCTCTGAGTGGGTGAGGGTAATTGTGTACCTCATTGTGTGTGTGTTTGGACCGAACTTAATCATGATGTCAGCTTGCTAATAAAAGGTTATTAAAGGAACAAAGATCCAGGTTTTACATATGTTAGGCAGGGGAGGTCTCGGGAACTCCTGTCTCTGAGGTAAACATGGGCCTTCATGACAAATGATGTTCATGCTGAGATCAGATAGTTAACAAGAGATCCCCTTATTAACCAGGTCTGCATAGATAATTGGCACTTGAGCCTCACATTTTAAATCTGGCCTGAGCAGTGTCATTTATCAAGAGCCCGAGCATGCTGTCAGGGCTCCATAATAAGCCTCAGTAACTGATGAATCAAGATTAAGCAGATAGATTGAGAATGAAGGAGGAGAAAATGGGCCACAGCCACGTTGCAAGGAGCTTAGCTTGATATTCATAACATTAAAGTGGCATTATTTCTTATAGGGAGGGATCTATCCTGCATTAGAAACTGTAGTTGCAAAATACCTCCAGTCCCACAGCATCATGATAAAGAGTCTCGCAGTAGATTGCAACACTTTTCTCTAATCTGCATACAGTACACAAGCTCTCTTACCCGGGGAAGGAGGAGCATTTGAATTGCTGGCTTGGTACCAGAACAGCCTACATAAGTCTTCTTTAACTGTTTTCTTTCCAAAATCCTTTAAACATCTTTCAATATATGATAATAATACACCCTGAATAATGAGCACAAGTCAAATTTGTTTTTTTCATTTGAACTCATACAATTACTATGCTTCTCCTGTGTTAGTATATCTTATATCCATCCTAGGTTCAGTAATAAAAAACAGTTTGGGCATATTCTTTATTTTTGCTATCTCAACACAAGCCGCAATATTAATGCCACTAGCTAAACAATGTGAAATCTTGTTGAACTCATTACCACTACATCTATATTTCAATCAAACTAATAATAATAATAATGATAATAATAATAATAATAATAATAATAATAATAATAATAATAATGATAATAATAATAGTAACTACCACTTTTTCACCTGAATGAAAAATCTGGGTGCATTCATTCTAAATTCACTAATTTGTATGTGGACTGAGTCAAATAATTTGCATTGGTTGATCATATTCTTCTGATTGCCCTTAGTGTTATGTGGCTATTTACCCTACCTGTGTGCGCGTGTGTTTGTGCATGTGTGTGCGTGTGATCCCCACCGCCCCCCCCTTTGTTTCAGTGGCATATAAGTGTAGATAATTACAGATGATGGGTCGGTGATCAGCTGCAGGTATGGGAGCCACCTCAGGCCTCGCCCAGCCCTCCACCTCCAGCATTGCCCGCTCTGTCAGGCATGTTTGGCAGCGTCTCCCTTCCCCAAGTCTCCAGCTGTCCAGTGGGGTGCGCCAAGTCACAGCAGGAATGCCTGCCTCTCCATCTATGGCCCATCTCTTTCTAGGAGCGTGGGTGTGTGTCAGTGTGTGTGTGTGTGTGTGTGTGTGTGTGTGTGTGTGTGCATGGGGGGGTGTTCTTTCTGTCTCTGCTCGCATTACTCACTAGCAGACGGAGCACACTGCCAGCACCCAGCATGTCCGCCCACACGCCCCTGCCCTGCCGGTCAGACCTCACGGTTGGAGGAGATGATGGAGAGAATCTGGGATCCAGGAGGGGGGTGGATCCAGAGGAATCTGAGAGAGAGAGAAAGACACAGAGAAGCCCAGAAGCTTACCTCCAGCCCACAGGCCGAGCTTTGGACAGCCCTCCCTGACATGGTACTCTGAGAGTTTCCTCACTGAGGTTCTTTTGGTTTTTTGGGGTGAGACGGGAGGGATGTTGCTCTGAAATGACAGTCAAATTTTAGTTCGCTTTTGTTTAATCCCTTCCTCATATAACTGCTGAACTAAGTATTCTACAGGCATCCCTCTTCCCACGATAGCTTGAAGCTGATTTTGAGGGTAACAGTATACTTTCAGTGTATTATTGTTTGCAATACCTGTGATGAATTTACAGCTGACAGTCTGCTAGACATAACTTTGCCAGTGTAGTTTATAGAACATATTTACAAGCTAGCATGCAAGTTACACCACTGTAGGGTGATTCCCCAAAGTTTAAGAAGTGCAAATATGTGCTTACTCTGTCCTTACTGCAGAAATCATTTGCAGAAATAGGATACAAGGATTTCAGGATAAAAAGAAAATACTGTAATAAAGACTGAGTTTATTTCCATCTTTCAAATTTAACCATCAGTCAGAAGTTAAGAATGCAGAATGGTGGGTGTAGAAATGTGTTATGATATCCCTGAGTAATAGTGTGTGTTTGAACAGTTCTGAACAGTGCTTTGGAGATACTGGGAAAAGGGTAATCTGATCTTGTTCATCCTGAACATTTGGACAAATTTGCAACATCAGACCATCATCAAAATATAAATAAACAGGGGCTAATTGCTACAGGCTAGCACTACTTTCATGTACCCACAGGGGGCTCTAGTGTACCACAGATTCTGCTGCCCAGGGTGACGCTCTGTTAGCTGCTTCTCAAACACTGAAGCACTGCCTGTGTGGAGGATAGACCTTTTGAACTGCTGTGCTGTACCATTGATATAAACATTAACCAAGCTTAAAACAGAATATAATCATTTTGTAAAAGCACAAACTGGTAATTGTAAAATAGAGCAAGACTGTACAAACAAAAAAATATTATTCATTATGGAATCAAACAGTATGTACACTGCATTAAAGTACCATGAAAATCAGTGAAAAGCTTCAGTAGCTACACGCCTATATTGGATCCTGATATTTCTCACTATATGTGTGTGTGTGTGTATGTGTGTGTGTGTCTATATGAAATTCCAAGGTGGTGAACAGTACTTGATGAGCTAGCTCTGGAGACCTCTGAATTTTAATGATGTTGGAGATGATATTGTGTGTCCTTCAGCTTGTTATACTGACACAAGCACTCCATAAATCATCATACCTAGCTATCGTAAAATCAATACCAAACTGCTACCTCAGCGCTAACCCGTAATAAGTTTTTCAGCCATCTAACAGCTTAAACTTTGCTGTAATGCCGTTCGACCTATAGGTTAAGATCAGAGCATGCTTAATTTGTTTTGTAATAGAGACTTTCTAATCCTTAATGAAGCGCCTATTAGTGAGGCTTTTGTTGGCACATTGGTGATCAGTTGGTGGAACAGCCACTGCAATTAAGTTTGAATCTTTGTCCTGGAGCAAAAAAAAAAAAAAAAAAAAAAAAAAAAAAAGGAAAGCTTGAACGGTCAATAAATGTTAATCCAGTCAGAACTCGTCTGTGCCTTTGAACAGGACTCACACTGGGTTTTTTTCACATGCACTTTTTTCATCCCTCTCTAAGAGAGGCCATCCCTTAAGGATACTGCCACTGATCCTGAGACCAACATACCACTCCCTAATAAGAGCCCATGTGTAAGCAATATTGTCCACATTACACACATTATTAAGGGGCTTTGTGTAAAACAGAAACCATAAATATATTCAGAGAGAGGGCTCTTTAAAAAACAACAGCTATGGACTTGCTGCTGATTTCAAAGTGGCATAGTCGAAAGTACAAATTAAAAGTACCACTGCAACTTCTTTTTTCATGGTTAGTCCAATGGAGAAAATTTTTTAATGTTTTTTATTTTCTTTTTGTATTTCAAATTTCCAGTCCATGCTTTATCCAAAGACCAAAGACAAATCAAATAACAAAAAACAATATGAAAAGCCTGATGTAACCTTCTGGGGATGTTTTTTTTTTTTTTTTTTTTTAAAGAATGATGGCTATAACTGGGGCAGCAATTCTGAGATACACAACATATGTAAAAGCCTTTGCACAAGAGAGAGGCTATTGCCACAATTTCTGAAGCGTAAACAGCTTATGAAAGTCAAATGGATATGTGGCATAATCTGACATGGAGAGTCGCTGCTTCAAAAACATCCCTAACAAACCACAATGCCAGACAACAGCAACAACAGTTGCATGTTTTTAAACGCTCCACAGGTGATCTCGCTATAATATCAGACACCTACATGTCGACAATGAAATTAAACGGGTGCTTAACATGAGAAAGTTACATACTATTGAGATAAATCCTTTAATTTCTCTGTTATAAGGGGGAATCATTAATGCTGTGGCAAATGCTTTTCATGAACGTCACTGATCTGATCTAAAAATAAAATAAAGCTGCAGACTTCTCTCCCTATTTCCCTACTTCGACCTGGGTGGCAGCTCCAACTTTCAGGTTCCATTGACTAACTAGTAAAAGTCACACGGCGCCACTATCAGCTTGTAATTCATGCTTTTTGGCAGCAGGAACACCCACATACCCATGGTTTTGGGGACTCTGGCATTGGCTGTGATTTATGCCCAGTAAGAGGTGGTGACCAATTGTCCGAAGTCTTGCTGGCTGACCCTGAAACATCTGTGTTTAGGGTCTGTTGCTTATTACACATAAGAGCAGACAATGCAGCTGAGAGAACTATACATCTCAGCTATGCTGCAGCCACAATGAGCTTTGACTTAAATGACAGCAACACATAATGCAATCTCTATTTTTTTTTTGTCCTCATATAGTAATGCAGATTCTGAAACTCTCTGTTCTCCATTAATAACAGAACATCACAGTGAGACATAAAAACAACTGGTGGACTTGCATTCCACAGGCTCTTGTGTGATGCTGGATCTGTTTTCTGTTTTGTTGAAAATTGTTTTTCAGAGGCAAATCGTTAATGGTAGGCCCTTATGGCTGAAGGTGAACTTCCCTGTCTTTCCATGTTAGCACCACTTTTTCTGATGCTGATGCAAAGATATAAATCACTCAGCTGGCAGTGTCACAACTAACTTCCCTCACTGTTTTAAAGGGAATATCCACCTTAAAACAGAACTGTATCCAGTACAGAATATTTCTGTGATCTTGGTTAGAAATGAGAGATAAAGATAGAAAAAGACAATTTGTGATGCTGTTGAGCCTACAGTGTTTTCCATTTGATATCTGCTAAGATAATCACAGAATGTAGGTCATTTGAGTGGAAAAGCATGCAAATTTCTATTTTTCTATTGTTTTCCTCCAAGAACCTATAATTGGCTAGACTCACATGCAGATTTTTACTTGGCGTAATTTACCCACTAAACCAGTTTTCTGAGTGGTTTTGAGTGAGTATGTGTGACTGAGTTTATTTATTCACACAGCAGGATGTTTCTGTCTTCCATATTGATCAGCATCAGGTACATAATGTGAGATTTCTTTGAAAATGCTATTTTTTTTTCTTTTGTTGAACATAAAAAAGTAAATCTTTATCATTCCAACAATGCTGAATTTTGCCACTTATGAATTTATTTTGTAAGCACACTGCAGCAAGTTGTTTAACTTGTTCTGTTTCAAATTAGCTGAATGATATTTTTGATAAAAAAAGATGAAGGAAAATTAACCAAGAGTATCATAACCCCAAGTAATAAGTAACATTTAAAAAAAAATGCATTTATTAAAAATTGTGGATAAATATGTTTTTTAAATTAATTCTTGGTGTTTTAAAAGGGATATGCATAAAATAATTATGGTATAATCAAGCTATAGTATTTACATAACAATTGCTGTAGCTTTAGTATTTCCTTAATTAGATTATGACTGACTAATTACTGTGTGCACATGTGCTCACTAAATGTTCCAGGCTCTGTCCTTTGATGATGTTACAAACTAGAAGTTTAGTTCTCTTATTTTTTACTTTGGATGAGATTTGTATATGTTCAGGGAATCCAAACTAACCAGTACAAGAACATACATGAATTATGTTTAAAGGTGAATTTTCCCTTTAAGACAAAGTAGTCGATCTGTTTTTGATGCGTTGTTCAGCCTCATTTCTAGTTGATTGGTCGGACATGAAAATGCAGAGCAATATCATGTTCTGCTGGTATATCCTCAACATTGGTTTTAATAAGGAATCAATATTGAAACTGGATGATTTATGCCCTTGGGGTAATTTACGCAAACTAGGGTCTTGTAACATCCTCAGAGTGGTGTGTGTGTCAGTGGCAAGTGCGGCACTGGCTACAGTCATGGACTTAAAAAGATGTTGACACGGTGATTTTGCCGAGAAGACTTTTATTTAAATACAGGGCCAAATTGGAGCACCCTGGTATATTGCATGTCTGTCACAGGCCTCCCAAGTGGCTCCGATAGGGACTGGCTAGGCCAGACTGGGGCAGGGAGCGAGGGGGAGGGGAGGATTTACACTTTAGGCCTGAGCTGGGAAGCGTCAGTGTGGGCGGGTAGGGTCGTTTTCAGTGTGACCTGCCACCTCTGACTGAGCTTTGAAAAGTGCAATCTGATCCTAATGCTGAGCAGTCGTCCCTCTGTCTCTCTCGAGCCTGCGTCATCTGAATAAAGACTGCATACTGTAGTGCAATAGTGTTCTATTTATATTGACTTTATTGTGCAATTTATAAGCCACAGACTAGAAAATAGTGAACTTATTCTATGTAGTCATTGTGAAATAAATAAAGAAATTCGAGAAAATTCTGATCAACTATGTGCAAAATTCAAATTATGAAATTCAGTAAAATGATGCCGCAACCTTATCTGCATGAAAAACAAAACATTGGCTCTAAATTATATCCACACAACAGTATCTGCCACTTTAGGACACCATGGATGTAGTTTTTCACAATTGTGTGATGTGCCAAAAAGTCCAGTCTCGCCCTTTGTTGAGCATCTCGAGAGGAAGAAACACGGATAATAAAGGTCTCTTTATGATGAGGCTCCTGCACACAGAGCCACAAAAACTTAAGAAAAAAGATCTATCAGGAGGTGGGAATTACATTGCCCTGTACTGGGGTGGGAAAAATGAAGCAGGCATTTCTGAGCTGGCTGGCAACATAACCTTCAGAAACATCCTATTTTTCATTAGAGCTGTGTCAGACAGCTATGCCTTTAATAACATTCATCCCCGCACCAAGGAGAGGATAACTCAAGCTTTAGGCACATAATGAATGGGAGAATAGGCCCTGGCGCTGTTAAGAACAGGAGGGCTTGCCAAACAGGCAGAGCAGCACTCATGGCAAGCCTTTCACTGCACAGCATCCCCCTGTATTAATGCCATGCAAATGAACAGTCAGCTGCTTCCTGAGGTGGCTCTCTAATGTGGCCTTGTTAATTACTGTCATTAGAGCAGGGGCTAGGAGAGAGGACTAACAAGCCACCGTCCTCATGATCTCTGCATTTGAAAGTCATCTTCAGCAATAAAAACATGTCAGAACCCCAGTAAGAAAATTGCAAATTGCCAAATTTGCTGACAGAGTGGAAATTTTTCTGCTGACTCGGAGCAGCCCGCCAGTGATGGATGCATTCTTGACATAGTCTTGGTGTTTAGACTTAAGAAATAATGAGTATCAATGTCCCAACTGCGGAATATGCAAAGATGAAAGAGCGCTGTGTGGGTTTAATTAAGGGAGGCAGAGGCAGGGACTGCTTTCAAACAGACTGACCCGATATGATCAGGTTCTTATTGCTGTCATTTCTGTGCTGAATTATGGCCAGTAAGGTACGAGCCTACAGTACTTTAATAAGACCGACGTAATGTCATAACAAGTGAGCTTGAGGCGGCTGGTGCATGATAACTATAGCCTTTGGCTATTTTATACAGTACTTCTAGATTTTGGAAAATAGGTTAATATGTGAAGCATGACAACATTGAAATAAGGTAGCACAGGTTTTTTTTTTTTTTTTTTTTTTTTTAAGAACTGTTGAATTGCCTCTTACTGCATCATTACAACAATGTGGGGTGTGGGTATTCATTGTTTCCAGTCAAAGTCAAAGGAAGTATTTTGCTTTACAAACGCCCTTCCAGCAGCTCACACTCCTTATATCATGGTGAAAAAATACATATTTCACACACTCCAGAGAGCAAACCAAAATATCTTCTATTATGTCTATGATGCATCAAATCCCTTCTGTGGCCTTGAATTTAGTTCTTCCCCCAAAAAGTAGAAAATGACACAGTCAATATATATTCAACACACAAGGCCAAGGCTAGGCTAATATAGAGAACTCCCCCCCTCCTCTCTCCCACTCTCTCTCTCTCTCTCTTGTTTCTTTCTCAAATGTCTGTGCTGTTGAGGACAAATCAAAGGCTCTATTTTACTAATGTAACACTGAGCAGACTGTGAGGTGGCTGTGGGGATAATGAGGGACTGCAGAGATGTGAAACAGACAGGCTGAAATGGATAATTAGGACAGAAAGTTTCAGCGGTGCCAGCGACACTCTACAGGAGAACAGGGACATTAAGTTCTATTGGAAAGTTTTATAGATATATATATAATTGCTCATCCTATTCTTACATTCATTACATGTGAGCTCTCAGCACCTCTGTTTAACTTCAGATGCAACCCTGACCTCTGCTTAAGAATGTCAGAATGTAGCCAGCATAACTATCTTTATAAGTACCTGTGATTCATTCTGCATTTACATTTAGCATAATTACAGTATTGACCTGGCAGTGAAATACATGACTACGTCATGTCCTGTGCAGCACTGCTCCTTTTTCCACTTATTCTGTAAATTCAATAGTGTAGTTGTGGCGTGAGTGTACAGGCATCTAAAATGCAAGTTGTAATGTTTCATAATTAGGGCAACATAAGGATGGAAAGGGTAGCTTATATAGGTCTCATATAGGAGTATTGAGGAATATTTCACACTATACAGGGGGATTTGGTAGAGGGAAGTTTGATAATGAGCCGCAGCAGCAGTTAAAAGGCATTTGAGGGAGATATCATGCCATGTTGCTCTGATGCTATTATGATTAGATTTCTCCTTGACAACATGAAAAGATCAAATCAATATCTACTGAGATTTTGATGATTCACAAGCCACCCCCCATCCCATTCCCCCTCCTTAGGCTCTATTGAGAGAGCATGATCTGACATCACCACAGCAGCGATGTGAGGGTTTTCTCCGCCACTGTGAAAATATGTAATGTCGATTAGTGAAATGCTGAACAAAATGACCCGTGGTTTGGATTCTTTCCCAAATGTTGCTGTTTGGGTGCTGATGACAGGACCCTTTGTGCTTCACTTTAAAGCAATTCAATTAGGAGTCATTAGGCCTCTGAGTGATTACCAGTGGCCTATCGATAGAGAGGAAGGACACACTAATTAAAGGGCATTTAAATGTTTCTCCGTCTAGAGTAATGGGGAGCAACATAGCATTTAAAATGCAGTTTGGAGGAAAATTTCCTTGCACAGCAAATGACCGATATAACATGTTCACTTTGCTCTCTGCAAATTCCCTTTATAGACGCATATACGGGAAGGAATGGATCCCTGAGGAATACTAAATGTGGTCATACAACAGTCACCGAGAAGCTACCAGCCCTGCTAAATTGCAGGTAAATATTCCTCTGTTTATGGTTTTTCACTTTTGAGAAAATTTGAAAAATAAATAGCAAAACAGCTGTAAAATCATGGTGGGTATTTACAGCACATATTTGAAATTGAATATAAGCATGCCACTAAAACCAAGGACTGCATTATCTTTCATTTTTAATTGACTGTCACTGTTGTGCATCTTTCTAGCCATTCTATCAAAGATGGATAGGTAGTTTCACTGTCTATCATGAAGTTAATGCCATTCTTAGATGAATGATGGTGATTATGTTGTAGGAAGGTGACTTACTCTAAATCTGCTTCCCTTTTTGCACTAGGTCACTGTCAAACTTAAATGCAATCACACTGTAAGAAGTGGTCTCAAAGATATATATCAGAAAAGGTATTTATAAAGAGGTTTATTGTGCACATTTAGATTTCCTACATACAGAATTATACAGTATTTATACAGGGTCACAAAATATCACTTCATTTCCAGTGGCAGTATTTTCCTAAGTCTTATTATCTCACAGCACATGGGCGCTACACCTGGTAAGGGTTGCTTTGTGTTAACATAGTGAGAGAGATATTGATTAAAGTATGATAAGAAGAAGCTCCAGTCCCAGGGCAGAGCCTCTACAGCTATGATTAAATATGCTGCACCAAGGAAGGACCTATATCTCAGAGACAAACAAACCTTGCCCATCTATATACAGCACATTATCTGCCCCACTAATATAGAATCAAAGTGTGTGAGAACCCTAAAACAATACAATTTCAGAATAATTATGGCTCTTTTGACATTGAAACAGACTCATCCGATGATGCAGTCCATGTCTGCATCCTCCTAATGAGAATTTGCGTCACTGCTGGTCCTAAGTACTTCGATCTAAATCCAGTATGTTTTTTCTATATTGCATGAGTACAGTTGCCCTGTCTTTTTTATCATTGTCCAAAATGGAAAAGGCAGAACGAAACAATGCAGATAAGGCATTATAAGGCACTACAAGGCACCATTATCAGTTTATAAGGATGTTGGGTGCACTGCAGTTCCATCATACAAATATCTAATGCATTGTAGCACAAAATAAATCTACAATAATGAACCATGTGTTTGAATTTTATGAGACTATTATACGCTACAAGTTTACTGTCAGTGTTTCTTTTTCTTGGATATATTTAATACGGTATGCCACAAGAAGTTTAGTGAAATTAAGTGACAGGAACTCACTAAAACTGAAAAAACAAACAAAAAAAAAACTTTGTAATACAGGTGCAAAGACAATGATTTTTTTTTCTTTCTCTCAGTAGTTAGTTTCAGTCAAGGGATCTGACTGGTTAAAGATGTGTTCAGCCAGGTTGATAATACCTGTAATGGAATGAGCTGTGCTGAAGTGACCAAATGCTTCATTAATAGAAAGGTGCTTAAATAAATTTCAGAAATATAAACAGGAGGAATTAAAGATCTAAATTTAGGGAATATTTTCTTGATTTTTTTTTTTTTTTTTTTTTTATGTCCGTCTGCAGATGTAAAATTAGCTTTTGAGGAGCTTTAGCTTGTTGTAGATTAAAATGCATATATGTTCTACACCAGTCTTTGCAAATGTAAATAACAAATACCAATAGCAATTGCACATAACAAAACTTTTGAGCCATAGATACTTGTAAAACTCAAACTTTAGTTGTCAGACATGGTTAGACCGTGCATTAAATACACTGCAGTGCGAAATAAATTGTCTTCCTTTCAATAAATCATATAAATAAAATTAGGAAGGCACCAGTGATCTAACATGAGAAGCCACTCAGTTACACATTTGACACTATTTGGCACTTTTGCTCACGTATGTCCTAGAGGGCAGTGCTGTGTTTACCACACCTAAATATACCGGGGGTGAATTAAATAAATAACATATATGAATAAGAATCGGTCATTGCGTTTGTTGCAACACAGAGTTTTGTGTACAGAATGTAATACAGCACAGGATGACAATAGCCTGTCATTGGATGCACTGTAGTAGAATTTAGTTGTGTGTATTGTGCTGACGCCACGCTACAGGAAATGCTTCCCTGCTCAACCAATCAGTGTTTGTCTGACACAGATACACTCAAAATGTAGCTGAGAGTTGAGGCTCTGTGCATCAGCTCATCTGCAAGTCTCGGCAAACTCCAGTTACCCAAAAATCTTACTCTGCAGAGTAAGATTTTTTTTGTGAGGGTGGTTGGTGTCCACCCTCACATAAGTATGTGTCCAGCCACAGAGACGCCCCATGTGACCTTTAATGCCAATGATTTTGTAAACATGTAACTAAAGACCAGCTCCCAACTTCATGTGCTCTTATCCAAAATTTATCTGAGACTTTTCCATATTTCTATCTCTATCTCTATCTCTATCTCTATCTCTGTCTCTATTTATCTATATACATGGCTTTAATTGGCATAGTAGACTGGAGCAGAACATGTGTGCTCAAGATCCAGTCAAATGCAGTTTTTAGCTGGAAAATCAGTGCACAAAAAAGATGTGAAGATGAAGTTCAAACTAAAATACAAATGTTTATTTTTATTTTTATGATCTCTGACATCAACAGGCAAGAGCTATTAAATGTAATTTTGAATGTACTGTAAGCCCATAGTGAAAAGGGGTTGATTTGTTCTTTGTGTAAGATATGTCAGTACTTTATGGTTTTCTTTAGCTTCATCTAAATTATTATAGAGTATTGTTTATGAAAAAAAAGGTCTAAAAATTCCAAATAATTAGGTTTTAATTTTTCTTGTGGCATGTCACTGTAAAATATCAGTCAATGTGTATACTCCATGAAGCTCAGGACAATACAGCTCTAATAAATACTGTTATACTGAATTCTCAGTTCTGTATTGTAATTGCATTGACATTGCATTCATAATGCTTTTATAGTGTGCTTATTTGGTACAACAAATCTGGAACAACTGCCTCAGAGAGTGTGTAACCCACTAATTTATTTGAGAAGAGTCACACGCTTTCCATATGTAACAAATTTGTTCATGACCAAAATTTGATGATACCACTAGGAATGATATGAGGAGTTTCACACATCTAATCAAACTGTTAGTTGGAAACATGATGTATAGCATGGGTGTGCCAAAGCCTGACATGAACTAGGATGGGACCTCACCACTTTACAAAGATTAAAACCAAAGATTTTGTAAATATGCCTCTTTCCACAAATCCTTCTGCTGTAGAGTGCTGCTCAGCGCTTCTGCCCTCACTGCTACTTGTGTAATTATGATAAAGAATGCTCCTTTGGATATTGCTACCATAATATTAACTGACTTTCTCAAAAATTGTGAGACCAAACATAGTTTAAGGTTTCAAATGACACCGAGTGAGCCAAAGCGATCAGGGATCAATGACGAATTAATTAAGGTGGTGTTTTTCCTCTGTAAGCTTGTTTTTTTTTTTTTTTTGTAAGATTTGCAACTTATACATTTTTCCTTTTAAAAATTAAATTATCCAATTTTGCATGCCTGCTGCATTCCTTGGTTTTAGCCACGCAACTGAAATAACTGTGAGAAATGTCCCCTTGGTCTGACTTTTATTCCTCACCTTATTCCCAATGTCATTCATTTGCCACTGAAGGTAACAAGCCTTTTCCACTCGGTGCTCTGTAACGGCAGACCTTTAATAGCCATTTCCCGGTGTGGCGAGGGGAGAGAGGGGGAACATGTTTATTTGTGTGTCTGCACATGCCTCTCCAGCGATTCTCTCTGCTCCACTCACCCAGCTGCTGGCTGGAGGAGTGATTCATGGGCCTGACAGATGCCTGGTGCAGCTGGATCTGTCCTTGATCATCCCAAAAGCCTGGACAGCACTGTCATTCACCATTGCCCAAATTATCTCTGTATTGACTGCAGAACCCTCTGTGACAGCGCCGTAATGGCTAATTACCCAGGATGCTTTGGGTACTTTTAAACCCCAGAGTGTTCTCTTGCTGTCTTGCTGCTGCTGCTACTGCTGCTGCGTGTCGTTGTGAGGGCCACCGTTTCCTGTAGCCCCACCTGAGTACCGCTGCCTAAGGATCCCAGAGCAAAACACCCATGCAAAGGAGGAAAAAAAGGCACATTATCCTCTTTTCCAGAAATTATGCAGCGATGCTGAAGTAACAAAATATTTCTCCTGTGGCCTCAGTGGGGTTTGGTGGGCTGTCGCTCGGGGCATCTCATAGGAAAAAGGTTTACACATAAATTACCATTTACTCTTTGTCTGTTCTCTATCCACTGGCTGTTCAACGTGCTTTCTCTAGACGTCTAGGGAATATCCTTTTGAAGCTTCCACTCTCAAGAAACAGTCAATTAGCAAAATCAATCTAATCTTGTTAGAGAAATTAGCTAATTGAAATCTTTCTTTCGTAGATTGTTGATATGAAAAAGGTGGTCGTCACTGAAATAAAATTATAATTCTTCTTCTAATAGATATTAAAGAAATATATATATATATATATATATATATATATATATATATATATATATAAAACACATATATCAAAGTTGAAAGTTTGGATGAAATGACCATTCAGTGAGTACCCAACAGGGAACGTATACCATAAGAACACTCATCTGAGATCGCAAAGCTGGAATGTTACTTTAGAGTATGAAATGCATTTTAAGAGGAAGGTGACAGAGGGAAGGGAAAAGGAATGAAGGGAGAGAGACAGTGAGAGGGAAGAGGAAGGTGAGGGAATAGAGGGTACAAAATCCCATCCTGACTGTTAGAGAAGATGATGAGGTCCCCTGAGAACGGACAGAGCAGAGAGGGAGCAGCTTTTCCTCACAAAGACTCCAGTAATTTGCCACATCCTGTCCGCACACCCGGCATGGAAGCCACTCTGTCCTTAATTACCAGGATAACAAACCCATCCCCTCCCTGCTCCTTTGGTCCCGTTCTCTTCATGTTACTTTCCCCTTCAGCCAGCATCGCCGCCACCCAGGCTTCCTGCGCCTCTCCTTCCCATCAGTGTCGGGGTGGAAATGGATGGCCTCTACTGCTATCTGCAGACAGTGGGAGGATGGACACCAAATAAAGTGATAAAAGCTGAGAGAACGGCGCTGCCTCAGTTAGCAGCTCTGATCTTGATGGACAGGGGTGCTGTAATGACCGCGTGACACCGCAGCCTCACCTGGCTAAACTAGCTGTTCTGACAGCCATGTTGGCCATACACAATGGAAACCCTTCATAGTCCACTACACCCATACAGACATGTAATGTATGTACATGTTGGGCATTTCCATATATTCCATATATGTCCATGTCCATGTGAAATGTCTTACAATTTAGCATTTTTAAAAAAAAAAAAATATATATATATATATGGACATATATATCTAACATATGTCACAAATACTTGGGAGAGTTTATATGTTTGGTTTATATTTTGCTATATGTATACCTGAAAAAAGACACTGAGGTGTTCAAGTAATGAAAATAAGTTTTGTTAAAAATAAGGCAATCACTCCTGCATAACGATCAGTGTTTTCAGAAATAGCCATAGTTTGTATTTGTGCAGTAAAATTCATCAGCTATAAACTGTAGAATGAATTAACTACTTCTTCATTGTACTTTCAGTCCTGGAAAAAAGTCCAGATGATATAAAACTTAGTAAATAAACTATTCATAAAACCCTCAAACATGCATCGTCAGACACAGCAAACCTGTTATGACATCACTGTCATGAGCCAACCACAGCACAGGGGCCATGGCCTTTTCGTCTGGCCGTCGTCTGTCATCTCCAAGATGGCGCCGCGTCTGCCTCGGCTTTATTTGCATTGGCTTTTGCATACGTATGCGTTGCTGCATGCATTCTGACTCCACAGAATCAAAACAAAGGGGAGTGAGCCAGGAGGGACTGAGATACCGCCCCACTACAGTAGCTATACATGGATCTGGCTCCAAGATGTGACTAGGCTGAATTAACACAGTATATATGCTGTTGTCACTCGCTTGCTAGCCAGTGAGCAGCCAGTGGGAGGATCTGATATTCCTGGGGGTGAAGGGGTTAGAGGGGTCTGTGTGTCTGTGTTACCAGTCACCTGCTGCTAAATCCTATTAGCAAGGCCTGGGGGTTAAACCAACCATCACCATTAAAGACATGTCAGGGGAAAGCCCACAAATAATAGGACTGATTGGTACAACTCACAAATAATAAGGTGCTTTGATGCAGGATAATCAATTAGGGATAATAGGGAGAGACATGGCACTGTGATGATGTATCAAAAAGAAAAAGAAAAAGAAAATGCTATAAAAGTGAAAATTTAAAGTTTGTTTTATAAATGGACAAAACCTTATTTTAAGGCAAATATTAAGGTGTCATGAGGTGCAAAACATATATTTATGTCTATATTTATATCAATATATTATGAAACTGTGATATAACTTGTAATGAAATGGTTGGCAGTAAATTACTAAATATATATATAGCTACAGAGTAAACGTTTTTTATACTATAAATTGTTGTTAATGTAAACAATGTATGAAATAGTCACTTCCTTATCAGTGAGCATGTATCCATCATCGATAATTTTTAAATATATGAGCTGAATGTTAAAGGTAACACTGGGTCTCATTGGAACAATCTGAGGTTAAACTTTGAATGTTATCTGTGAAGTTACATTGCAATCGCATCTGATGGCAACTTTTTTGCGGAATATAAAGGTTGTAAGTGTAACTTATTACAGCTCTATTTTCTGTTTTTTCTACAAACACGCAATAGGGGGATCTGTCTTAACCTGTGGACAAAGCTATTTTAACTGACAGAGCTTTATCTTCTTTAGTGGTGAAGAACAAGAGAAAACCACAAGATAGACTATGTTTGTCGACAATTAGAGTGTCAGCCTAAACATTCCCATATGTTTTATAAAGTGAGGAAAACGAGGTGAGAAAAAATTGGCAAAGCAAGTGTTAAATGAGATGAGAAGTGACAGTTTACATCTCCAGCCACAATTAACACGTTGATGGCGTTTTTCGCCGGGCCCCTCACAGTGATAATGCCTGTTGTCAAATCTGTTTAGCACGCCAAATCTCCTGGAGCCTTCAGCTAGGCAGCAAGCTTTTGACAGATTGAAGGTTCAGAGATAGGCTATCATGACAGATGGAAGCTGGCATCGATGTTCAGCTCTCGCCAATCACAGGGGACCTGCCCCCCTTATTCTGCAGGGCGCAGCTCCGCAACCTTCCCCCCTCTGATGGGAGCGGGGGATGGCATTGTTAAGCAGTGCATCTGTGAGACTCAGTCTCCTCTGATGGAAGCATAAGGCAAAGAGCTCTCAAGCAAAAGACGGCCACTGCTGTAAGCGCATTTCAGATATGATGGGAGGCTAACTCCAGGGAATTGTGGAGGAGAAAAAGTTTGAAACATTTTGAGGAGCAGAGAGAGACCCAGGAGGGAATAGAGAGATTGCAGCAAGCCTCAGCTATTCAGTAATGCTATCATTAAATTTGATTATCACCTGAATGCTAGCAAATGCTCTGCGCAGTCACAGTACAATGCAGTTTGACAGACAAATTTCAATATTGAATATTCTCTGATCGTTTTCAATATCTGATTAGTGGATTGACATTTTTTTTTTTATCAGACCAGCAGAATCTCACCTATTTAAATACTTAATATTGATAGGAAAATCAATTTACATAGCCTTGGCTTGTGTATAAAGTCCTCCTTAGAACTCATACTACAGTATGATTACCCTTAATGAGATCCATCTGAAAACTGTGGCACTGGAGGAACTCATTAAACTGAGCTTGTTCTAATCAGACAGGCTAATATGGATTTTGCAGACATCAGAAATTGTTCTGAAAAAGAAAAATACACTGGGGCCTCTGAAACAGAAGAGGGGATCTGATAATTAAGTATCTGCCATGCACTGATGATACCACGAGTGTTAATGATCACTATAATGACAGTTCACGCAGCACCCAGTTGATTTACAATACACCTACTGTGAGGCACCGCTGCGACAAACACTGTAGCAAACATACACAAGCAAAAACATTAGTTTAGATTAAAAAGCCATAAGTTAAACCCAATAGGCGCTTTGAGGGAAAGGAATGAAATGCTTACTTGCACTATAAAATTTCCTCAGGTAGGTAACTTTGAGATGCAGGGTTGTTGGTTTACTTGCTGGCAGGCAGCCTCTAAGTTGTTTGGTCTCTCCCTCCCTGTTTAGGCGAACACATTGTTGATTCAGACCCATCATGTTGAGGCTTGAGGTCACCCTGTCTCAGGCTTGGCTAGTTAGCAGCAGCCCACCTGATGGCCCAGAGGAAATCACAGCAGCCGCACTCACAGGAGAGGGCCTGACAGCCAGGCCCCGCACCAGAGAGAGGGGTCCAGCCAGGGGGGTGGAGAGGGGAGGGTCAGTATGGGGGAGGGAGGAAAGAAAGAGAGAGGGTTATGGAAAAGAGGAGGGGTAGGGTGGGGGGGCTCTCCATACAATCCTGGAAGACGGCTCCAGCTGAAGAGAAAGCTATAGTGAGTTGTGTTAAGGGTCGCGGTTACATTAAGTGAGGGAGAGCTTGGTAAGGGAAAAAAATAGAGGGGCCTCAGTGATGAAAGAAGGATGGATAAAAAAGAAGCAGGGCTCTGAGAGTGAGTGAGGTGCACTTATTGGTCAGTATACCAGAGAGCGAAAAGAGAGATGAGAAATGAGAAAGACAGCTGGTTGGTTAAGTCATAGAAAAGGAAGGAGAGAGAGTCAGAATAAGAGAGTGATGAGGATCCTCATTCAGACAGATGGAGGCTTGAAATTTGGGCTGAGGGAGAGGGAGTATCTGTTCAGGTATATGGATCCATACAGGGGGCCGGTCTAGTGGTCTAGTTGTCTAGTTTTTCCAACACCTAACAGCAGTTTCTATTCAAGCAGAAGCGAAACTGTACTGTGTAAATGAAGTGAGGCATCATTGTAAGTTATCCTAGGGCAGTGATGCTGCTCTTGCAGAGAAAACGTTGGCTGTAAAATGCTGTGATGAACAGCAGACATTTCCAGTTCACAAGTCTCCCAGTCTCTCCTGAGAGTCTGCTTCATCCCTATTATAGCCAATAATAGCCCATTGTAGTCAAATGCTCTTTCTCTTCACTGTGACTGAATGAGGACACATTATTTACTGAGAGGAGACAACGCTAATACACCAGCTTCATTCCACTGCAGAAAACTGCTGACAGGAAGAGGGCAAAAATCATAGCTTTTCCCTTCCAGTGGATGTTAGACTTCTTTATATTTATAGTTATGTTTAATAACATCCAAAAATTTGACAATACACCTCAAGACAACATCCACAGCCACTCTCACTGCACGTTCTACATCTAGGTGGGAGACTGAAGAGATAAAATCAGTGATGTTTTATTTCCATGTATGGACTCTGTTAAGGTCATTCTGTCTTGTATGCAATGAAATCCACCTCTTCAGAACTGATAAACCATGGATTGTTTGACACACAAAACCAGATTAGGTAATTTCAAGACAGCATACATAGGTTTATATATGATTATATGAAGAATAGGAGATTAAAGGCGAGGAAAACAACATTTTTAAATCGAATACTTTATACAACAAAGTTTACTTGTTTTCAATTGCTGTCAAACTCCATGGCGTTTCTTGATTATTTAAGTCAGTGTGAAAATAGAGTATTAAGATGTCATTAGTTTGCACTGATGATAAGCAATGCCAAAATGAGAATGTGAAAAAAAGAACTAATTAAATGTATATATTAATACCCAATAAAACCAAACTTAATTTCAATGGATAAAGGCCCTATCTTCTGAAGCATTTTAATGGGGCAATGACTGTAAAATGCAGATCAAAACCTCACTGTATCCATGTTCCATTGAGCACAGTTTCTTTAGATTTCCATTTTGTGCCTATGTCCAAAGGCATCCAGAGACAAATGCCTCACCACAAAGTCATACACCATTAATGCAGTCAGTGGTGCTGCAGCCTCGGAATCTTATTATCTTAGTTGGTTCAGCCTCATTAGCTGTTCTATGCATATTAATGGATGGGAAATGGAAAACTATACCCCATTTAAGAACACAACACGCTCAAAGTACTCGCTGCATCGAGGTTATAGGAAATAACTCACTCTGCAAATTGCTATCATCGAGCTCCTGGCAGAACCCTGCTGTTTTCTTTACCCAAAAGCCCCTGGTTCCTTCACAGAGACAAAGTTTCATTAACCTGCACTGCATTCAGATGCCATTATAGCTCTAATTATGGTACAGGCTCGTGTGAGGAGCCTGGGTTCTCAGAGACCATTGTGGCGAGCTGTCCTGTCGCCAAGGCCAGGGTTGCCCCCGCTGCAGCCGAGGTTCCAGATAGAAAGGAGATGTGCTAATCTCAGATGCATTGAAGCTGGCTTTGAAGACTTACGCGGGCTTATCTATCATGGTCACGCCTGCATTAGAGGAAAGACCTTAAGTTTGTAGGCATTGAAGTAGAAAGGGGAGCAAATTAAATTCTTCTCATCTACCTCCTCAGCTGTGTCCAGATTGCATCAGTCAAAAAACCCTGTGCACTCTTGGGGGTAATACTAGCACCTAGCAATGCAGAGGTAACTCTTTTACCTGTCTTTTACCTCCACCATAGCATGTAAGGGGATACACTGATTAGAAGTGTTTTTTGCCATTCCAGATTTAGCACATCTGCCAACAGTGCAATGGAGACCTTAGTTGGGGAACAAATAAAAACCTCTGTCCAGTGTCTCATTATCCATGAAAGTATCTCCTTGGCTTTCTCGGGTTTAATCAAAGAGAAAGGAAACCCATGAACAAGGTGAAAAATTCCAGCATGAGGGGGAATGAAACAGTTCCCTTAGCATTGACCACTGCTCACTCACAGTAGATAGTGAAGGTAAGAAGTTCCTTTGGCAGGCGCTCTGGGCTGTCAGGGCTGTAGATGAGTTCTGCTCCTGGATAACATCTTGCCAAATGCTAGAAGCTTGTCAGTTAACAGTCCGCCAGAAAAAAAGGTGGACAGCTACTAACCTCTCTGAGAAAAGACAAAGACCAAAAGTAACTGTGATTCATAAAACAGTACAAGAAAGTTTGAAGCTCTCTAGTCTCATTGAGGGAGTATGATTACTGTGACATTGATGGAGGTAAGCAACCTGGGCAAACAGTGTGTTTTCATCAGTCTTATGCAAACACTGCATGCAACGGGAATGTCTGATGTGTGTCCAACTCATAAAAAAAACAAAATTCAAAGGCCCCTTATTAAAGGTGTAAGAATCTCTTAGGAGGGGGTTTTGTTGTTGTTATTTTTTGAGTCTGACGAACCCCTTCAGAAGAGACTTTTCTCAGGGATTTTTTAGGGTACAATGTTTTTAACTATTTCTTTTTTTTTTTTTTTTAACTGAAATAGTCTCAGCTGTTTGAATTGCTAAATGTGACAATGTTCTAATTTAATCTAAATTCAGTAAGTCATGTAAGTTCGCTTTAATTTATGAGTGTATGTGTGTGTGCAATCAGTTTCTAGAGCCCTGTCAATAAATTAATGTATTAAAAAAATGTGCTTTCACTTTCTTTTTCTCTTTGACACTATTGGGTGTTAAAACTTAAGCTATTTAAGTCATCCAGAATTACTCTACACACAAAACCTGTGAATCAGAGACCAACTTTAAACATGTTTTGAGAACATGTCTTAATTATAATAAAACATGGCAACTTTTCTTTTCTTTTCTTTTTTTTTTTTTTTTTTTTTTTTTCCAAAATAATATATGCATAACCCTTCTACACTGTATGGTAACTATATGGCCATTATAGTAAAAATAATTTTGGAAAACAGTACAATAACATGGTGGGTAAAACAGCAGACATTGATATAAGACATAACTCAGGGTTTTTAATTACAAAAATGCAGGCACTGGTAAAAATGATAATTTACCTTCTAATATGTGTGCATACACATTGGCACTAAGGATATTTTGATTCATTTCCTTGATTGCATACACAGATGGCTCAAGGTAGAAGGATGCATGGAACTCCACCCATGAACCTCGACATTGCACCTGCAGTGTCTGAGTTCTCAAGGGACAAGCTCAGGAACCCTAAAAAGGTGCTAAGTGGCACTTTTTTATTTAGAGTGTACAGGTAGGTATAGTTTTGTTTTACTGTCTCTAACATCCAGCTGAAGTAGTCCCGTGAGATCCCAAAGGTGACCTCGTCTGTAAAGGGAGAACAGGAGCCCTAATCCCTCTCAGGTGAGCTCAGCTCTCTCTCCTCTGCCTCCTTTAAGCCCGTGCTGCTACACACATCCTGTCTGGCTCATTCACCTCGATTCCTGTGGCTACAGCAATGAATCTGACTTATTGAACTATTCTAATATGGCCACATGAGTGAATGGAGCACAAAGGCATTACATGGAGAATATGGCGAGTGTTATTGATCCGCCAACGTGAGCAGGGTGAGCCATCTGTAAACCGCTCCAGCTGCTTATCTTTGATGACTCTCAGCACTTCTGAAGATTTAAGGAGAGCTGCGGAGATGCTCTTGCTATAGCAAGAGGATGTCTTCCCTACCTTTCATTTCCTTTAGTGATACCTAAGGGCGAGCAATCTGAATTAATTTGACCTCATCATTGAAAACACAATTGAAGCACGCAAGTTTGCAGTGTGCAACACTAATTCCAATAAACCCTTTTCCTATCTAAATAATTTTGCTTTAATTATAACAGCCATAACAATGAGCCACAGTGAGATAAATAAATAACTTCACTGTCCTCCCTGGAATTGTGCTGATGCGGAGGCCTGCCTAGGCATTATAAACCTAATTAGCAGAAGATTACTATGCAGTGTGCAAGGCTGTGGTCCAGAAAGACATCATTAGGTCTTCTGATGGGGATATGCCTTCAGCACATTGATTCTTTTTTGCTCCAAGAACAATGCAGATTGCAGACTTTATAATTGGGCTTTCAGGTCACTTGTGACTTCCGCTATGTGTGGCTGGCGATCTCCATTCAAACAAAAGAAGCTGAGAACACAAAGACATGCCCTTTGAGCTCAAAGAATGGAGAGGATGTTGATGGATTATGAGACACACCAATGAGACTCGGAATAAATAAGAATCATGCGTGCAGTACATACTGTATGACTGTGTAACTCTATCAAACACAGAAAAAAGATAAAGTGTTATATTTTAGTCATCCACATATTCACTAAAACTACTAACAATACACATGCCAGTTAAATTATTGAGAATAATATAAGTGAATCTATTATGACCATTGCCTTCCACAATCAAGGTTGTAAAGAGACTTAGTGATAAAAACAGGCTGTTTATGTTTTAAATACACTTCATAATTTAATTTAGAGTTTTAATTCCAAAAGTATAAAGTCACTTAAGTAGAAATGCACTGTATCAGTAAAAGCAAAAGTTAAAATTATCAGTAAAAAGGAACACGTTAAGACTGAGAGTAAAATCTATAATAATGATAAATATTCCAGTGCTCTATTGTATTTGTCCTGCTTGGGCTGCATTTTGTTCGCTTACTTTGCATTCCTCTATGTGCTCTCATAAGAGAGCTTGTTTAATCAGCTTTGCTTGCTGCCTGCCTATCTGGACCCACCCGTCCGGTGCCTGTCTCAGGCACCTCTCTCTCTCCCTGGCTGGCGTTTGTAACAGAGCACTGCAGCCCCATTTGAGGTATGATAATCAGCTGATTAGCCGGCGAAGTCCTTTTCCCAGAGGCTCCTTTGTGTGCAAAATCCTCACACTCAATTGACATGTGGACATCATCAAGCTGATGAAATGCAATTGTAATGAACAAGTGAGGCAGAGCATCTGCAGTGGGACCCTGAACGAAAAGGACCCTTCCCTCCTGACATGCTAATGCTGAAAGCTGCTCTCTGCCTGTACTCCCCGTGGGTCCCTCATGGAAATGTGAAGAGATGCATATTCAAACCAGGGGGCTAGATGTACGGAAGAGAGGGTTTGAGAAAAAACCCTGTGTGGACTTGGCCAAATGCTAATTCTGAGACAGATTATATTGCATCACGCGCAGTAATGATCTGACAGTTCATTTGTGAGGAGAGTTCAGGATCTGAGGTTTAATGCTTGGGTGGACGCAGGTGCCGAGCCCCAGCTCCTCAGAGCTGTCAGAGGCAGGCAGGGGGCTGCTGTCAAATTATCCCAGTTAAAAAGGCTGAGGCGCCTGCAAATATGAAAGACATTTAAGAAATTAACGCATTCGTATTCAACACATATTGCAACAGTGTTTCATTAGAGGTGCTCTAGTCATATTAAAACTGACATCTGACCTTTCACATTTCTCCAAGGCACTCAGGAACATTCTTATTACATACATGCTAAAGTCAAAGAGAAGGTAATTGTGATAACTAGCAATAATTAAACAAACTGACATTTTAGTGCCATCATTTTCCCTGTTATTTCAGTTCTTATGTCACCACACAGCAGAATGGCTGTGAAAGCCGCATTTGTGTGTAAAAGATGTGAATTGAGAGTAAGCTGGGGCTCTGTCAGTGTCATTTACAGCCAAAGCAGTGTATACCTTCATTTTATCTCTTGGTTGTTTTTTTTTTTTTTTTGTATTGTTTTGTTGTTATCGAGGAGACTTATTGCCATTGGTACTTTGTTACTGCATAATCTCGCTGTGATTATGATAAGCATGCATAATGGAGACAAATTCCATTCAATTTCCCTGATCAACATTTCCTGCTTTCATGCATAAAATATTCATCACAAACAGATACAAAGAGGGAAGTCATAGAGACTATAAAGTCAAGATTTCATGAATTATAGCATCAGAATTTCTCATCACCATCCTTCCAACAGGAGTGTCGTGCAGCAGCTCGCAAAGTTTATCCAAGCAAATTGTACTTTTCACAAACAGACCAAATCATTTGTTTTAAACCAGTCACATAAACAGAATGGAGGGCTGTATTATGAGTGCAGCTCCAGGTACAGTTGGGAGAGGTCAAGGCAGATAAACAGACTGATGATGCCATACATATTGTTCTATATGGATAGATGTAGGTCACTACACCTATGGCCTCCAGCTGAGCTGCTTTGTGATGACAGGACCTCTGGGCTTGGACCTCAGAGACAGAGCAAATGGGCAGTCAGCAGGCCCCCTGGTTCCTGAACCTGTTGGGGCACTGAGGTGACAGGGGCTGAGAGGGTCACAGACCCTGAAAGGTAGACTCGCACACCTGAACGCTATCCCCAACCCAGTGCAAGCAGGACTAGACCTTAGGCTCCGAGGTGGGCTCCCTCCCACCAGGTGTTCGGGATGGCATACGTGTCTTCAGGGTATGGAGTGCCGCTGGCCACCCAGGACTACACACAGTGCTGGGGGTCAAACATGGAGCCATGCTGGACCAGCTGTCGCTTTGCTGTTCCCCCCAGCTCTGAGCCAGGCCCGCTGGAGAAGGCCAGATGCGCACACTCAGTCACTCTTCTGCAGCAAACCGCCATGTGGGTCTCATTCTCTAAAGTCAGTGCATTTGCATTATTTTGCCGAGATCATTACAGTAAAGTCAGCAGAGACTTTGCGATCATGGCAAAAAAAGAAAAAAAAAAGAAAAAGAAAAAAAAAGAAATCTAACTTTGGGACTTCTGCACAACAGAACAGAGAGTCTACATGACGTGACAGTTCCTGAGTATTTCCTTAATAATTGGCAGGGTCACTGTTCAGTGTTCCCCATCAGCATACAAGGGCATCCATTAATTTGAAAAGGCTAAGCTACCATGCTCACACATGTATGCGCCCACATCACAGACTGCGGGCTGCTTTGGAAGCTGCAGCACTCCATCTTCTGTCTAACTGCAGCTAAAAGCATGAAAGCAGCAGTGAGATTTCATTTGGCTAACTGACTGAAGGCACTGAGGGAGTAAAGCTTGCTGGAGAGATTTATACACCCAGCCTGATGCCTCCTGCTCCCTATAATAGAACAAAAGCTTGTTGTCTCTTCCAATTACAGATGTCAAAACGCTTATTTTGAGGGTTGTGATCTTTTCCCTTTTAATCTGCTAAGATAAAAGGTCTCGGCTTCATTAGCATGTGTTCTCTCCCCCCAGACTCAGATTCCCTGCAAGCAGCCAGCTCAGCCTTACAGCCTATTACCCACTCTTGGGGCCATTAAGGTCTAACATTAATGATGTGTAATTAGCATATGATGACAAATAATAACAATGCGCTCCCATTCGATGTAATGGGGGGTAGGATAATAACATGGAATCCCACTGTTTCAAACCTACATAAAGCTCACAATATCTATGTTTTATTGCCCATGCTGTTGTTCAAAGGTATAATGGAGTGGGATGCACTATGCATGCATAAATTATTCAAATGAGTTTGTTTATCGAGAAATATCACAATTAAACTACATCTGTAAGTAAAAGTGCTTAATCTGCAGAAAACCTGACAATAATTTAATCATACCTAATGACAGCAAATGTAAGAGATATAATGCATTTCCATGTGTTCATATTTATGTTTTATTTTGCCAAAAAACCACATGAGAATACTGGTAACTCCCCCATTATACTGGTCACCCGACAAGGTCTAAATGTATACACAGAATTTTTGTATCCACCCAGTAAGTTAAATGGAGCAAATGGACAGATAATGGCACATTTATAACCATCTCCAGATCTTAGCTACATCCCTAATTCATAACTTATCTATTAAAGTTTAATGACAGTGGGAACACAAGTTAAATGGAGGGGTATTAGTAGACAAGTGATCAATTATGCTGTAGAACAGAGGCGAAGCGATCAGAAGTGACAGACCGTCTTCAAACGGCTCTTCTCATCCATTAAACAAGCTGCCTGTTTGTGTCAGCTGTGGGTCTGGAAGAAAACCATACAATTAAAAAGACCCCGCATGTTTACACACACATTCATATGCAGCTCCAACGCAGAGCATCTTGTATTGTGTTATGTGTAATGCAACCCGCACTACTTTTTCATTTTCCACATCTGTCACAAAACAACCCATCACCAATTATACTGAAGCACAAACACGGCCGGTTTCAAATTTGTTGGTTACCTCCTGTAAAGAAGATGGTGGGGCATCTCTGAATCAAACTAATGAAAGCACCTCAAAAGTAGAAATTGAATGAATATATCGACAAACACAAAAGCGAGGTGCTGTTGAAATAAACAAGTGCAAGATGCTGTAAGACATCCCATCGTCAGCGTGTTTTTCATTTGAGTAGTAAAATTGGGTATATATATATATATATATGTGTGTGTGTGTGTGTGTGTATGTATAACTTTCATGCTTGTTATACTATTGTCAACATTGTCAAATTCATCATTCAGGGGATTTTTATATAAAATATAAAATTGTTTTACCGATTACCGATTATTTTTAAAAACAGTACAGATTGTTGTGTAGATTTAGCATTACATATATAATAATTTGTCCTATCACAATGATAATAATATTACTTTAGAAAGTATAACTAGTATCCTCAGAGAAACAAAGATAACAGAGAATAAGATAAAACACAAAAATCCTTCAGTTCATAAAGGCAAAAGTGCAAAAAAGCACACACACATCTTAGCAATTTAAAATTGAATTTGCTCCTTGGAAACCTAGACATTCCCTTTTTTTTTTCCAAGCGAGCAATGCAGGGCTATTTGAAACCCTGTTTACAGCACCCAGATCTCAAATTGACTTGCTAATGTTAACTTTTATTCCGTTGCCATGGGTTACCATGTCGTGTGATTTGACACCGAGCTACAGACACTGCTGATTAGTAGCATCCAGTTCTGTCCATCTCTGTGCATCACTGAACCATCTGGTCATTTATTCACTAATAAGCCCCTAATGGCCCAAATATTCAGCGGCCTGTCATTGTGACATGGCAGAAAATGCCTACATCTTTCAACTCGCCTTGACATGTTGCTTGTTTCACATCAAAACTCGTCATTTACAGGAGAGAAACTCAGAGGGGTAAAAACTTGACCTAATCTGCAGTGTTAACACTGAGGCAGGGAGCTTTGTTATCTGCTAGACTGACTGAAGGGATGTTAACGCATTCATTCCTCCCCACTTCAAAATCGTCTTTTCTGCCACAGGGAGAAGGATATGAGTGCTGTCAATAGGAATTTGATTATGCACACATTGATTCGGTGCTCAAAAAGGAAAGATTATGCACAGCTCAGACTGGGAGATGCTGTGAGAGAATGCAACATGCTGCTCTTTTCCAGGCATGGTTCTGCAATGCGTTCACGTCCAACCTGTCATTTGTCGCCAAAACATTGACTTTTTGCCATAAATATTTCCAGATGAACAAAGCCAGCTGGAATTGTAATTGGTGACATGCAACCATAAATTTAACCTTTCCAGAGACACTGGCGGCAACCAATTAACTAGCCACTGAATAAAAAATATCCTCAATTATCTGTCTCATTATGGCTATATTGGCCTGCGTGTACAAAGAGCAAAGAGCAAAGAAGTAGTTTCAGAATTTTTTCCTCGTGTGGGATTAATTTTTAGCAACTGCAGAAAAAAAAAAATCTTGGTCTGTACTGTACACAACCACAGCAACTAATAGCTTATTATGAAATGCATAAAAATATGATTCCAGTATCATTCACTATCACTATCCTCATATTTGTGACAAGATGAAATAAATATTTCCTATACTTTAATGCAAAATTCCAAATAAGATCCTGTAACTAAAACCACTATCCCCTTATCATTGCTCTGACTGGCGGCTGAATGAGCCTCACGTTGACCGACTGGTTGCCGAACCTCTCTGTCAACTTAACTAGCAGCCCAGGACGGTGTGAATGTATATTTAACTCCCTGTCACTTAGTAAGGCATGCACCCTGAGTCTCCATCAAGAGGAGCTAAGTAAGATGGAAGACGAGCAGGCTTTGGCTGGAAAGGAGACGGGAAATGCCACCTTTGGTGAACTCGCCAGGGACAGAGATCTCTCAGACTTATTTGAATGTTGTGCTAAGGGTGAGAGGATACAGAGTGTGTGTCTTTCACACAGTTAATATAAGTTCTATTGAAGAAATGCAGGGGAGTATAGCTGTTTGAAGGATTTGCTTCATACTTGAGGCATCAGCGGGAAAATCCCTATTCTAGCTGATCTTTTCCCTGAGCAAATCTCCTATCATGCAACGGCATCGGAAACTATACCACAAGCAGAGGAAATAAAATCATCTACGTCTTAAACCATCAGGCTTCATAGAAAAATAAAGTTGAAACCATGCATTTGATACATGAAAGCAAGGGGGAAATATTTTATGTATGCAGCATAGAATCAGAAGGGCTGAATGTGAACCCGAGTATATATTTTGAGTCCAAATAAACCCTCCAGCTCTTCGAATTAGCCAAAGTGCTCTGATACAAACAGTCCAGCCTGTCTGTTGCCACTGCAGCTCTGTGGGCTAATTTATGTAAACTTGTTCCATTATATAGGCTGCTGAGAGTATCATTAAGGTTTGGCTTGGTTTTTTGGGGCTCTTTTAAAGCAAACCTACAATAAAGCACAGCCAGCTCGTCTCATTTGCTCTGTGTGTTGGATGTGTATTCTAATGAACGGCTTACAACAATGCGACCTGCCAGTGCAAATAATTAACCTAAAGTGAAACCAATTACATACTTTTCTGCCGTCACAAAAGCCTCTAAAAGCAATCATGTATAGCTTTCTCCCAGAATGTTTTGCTGATAAAGAAACTAAGTAGAGGATTCTGGGCTATTCTGTTGCAACAAATGAACACTGAGAAGTCTCTTTATGCTCACAGAGATATCTAAGGAGGAAGAAGATAAACAACAATTATACTGCTCTCCCTGTCAGCACAGCATGCCTCGGGTCAGTCCATTAGAGATCACTGTTTGGTGCACTCTTGTGCTGGAATAAGAAGTGCACCCGTTTGCGGCCGGGCTTTTGACTGGCAGTTGGGACCTGGAGACTGTGTGTGTTGTGAGCTGCCTGCGAATGCAGAGGGGGATATCCAGACATAAACTTCCGCTGTCAGCATGGGCAATCATGGCACTTCATTGTCCAGCAGCATCATTACAATATGGTTATCATCTGAGCTTGAGTCTGACACCTTCTCCAGGACCTCTCCAATCACCCCCATAGTAGGCTTCAGTACCAGGCAGTCAGGGCAAATCTCTGCTTTGTGCTTGTCTGCCTTAATAGACTGGATGTCACTTCTGCCTGTGGAATGTGCCCGGTCTTCAGCTGTCAGTCAGAGGCGCGGGTGTCAGGCCGGAGCGTGGCTGGAGCCGTCTGGATTAGAGGGTAGTTACCATAGCTGTCAGATTACTGACAGCCTGACACCCCCTCTCCCAACTTCCTCTTATTGTTTCTTTGTTTCTCTCAAACATCCTCCAGATGGGAGAATTACCAACCAGGAGAGAGAGGGAGAGAGAGAGAGAGAGAGAGAGAGAGAGAGAGGGAAGAAGAGAGAGTGTGGGGGGGGGGATACAAAAGCCAAGGCGGGTTTTAAAAGTTCTATGCCACGTTAGCTTTGTGATGAAGTAAAGCGTGCTTGGTAGATTCCCATAGAGAGAGGAGGAAAGGAAGAGAGAGGATGAAAGAGAGAGCATTACACCTATTCCCACCTCTCCTTGTTATCTTTGGTATTCATGTCAAGATAGGTGATTGTGTTGGTCATTAGTGTTCCTATACCCAACAGAGTGTCTTAGTTAGTACCTTCCAGGAGAGCTCCATCTTCACTGAATATTCACCTCTATGACTGCACCTGTCTCATACATCTTGAGAAATGTTGGGAATGTTCTTTAATTTCTCTTTCTTTCTAAGACAAATGAACTAACTTAATGTGGAGATGAAACACGGTAAGTAGACAGGCGTGCTAAAATCACTTAGATATAACCCGTAATGACTTATGGAATCTTTTGCGGTTACTGGAAATATTTTAATGATTGAATATGGACTGGGAGTAGGATATGGGTCAGCACTCGTCTTTACATTTTTTCACCCTTTTCAATTCAGCAGGCCTGTACGGGCGACACTGTCATTCTGCCACTCTTAAATGACCACAGGACTATCAGCAGACTCTGCATTACAGAGAGAAATGATGACCATGTGAAAATCCACATACCACTGCTTTCCAGGTTAAAGGCCATCTGGAATTTCATATGAAAAATGTAGATTTGTTTTGATATTAAATCATATTTCATGTTTACAAATATTAACAAGGACTCAAAAAAGCAGCGGCAAAATATAATCAGAACAGGCTTGATTTTAAAAGAATAGTTTCTTAATTTCAAAAGAAGTCTCTTTCTTTCAAGAGCCTCAAGCAGTGAAGATCAGAAACAATTACATGTATGTAAAATGAAAGGAAATGAGGTGTTATGTTTGTAAAATACACTGATACACTGCTTGAACCCCATGCCATCTGATTCTACCATAAAAATAACCAAAGGCAGATTACAGTTTGCCCTGACCTCCAATCTCCTCTAACAAGCCCAGCTACTAAAATCAGCTGCGCCGTCATGTACGGGTAAAGATAATGAGGGCGGCTGCCTGAGGAGAGACCCAATGCAAAACAATTATAGTTAGTTACAGGAGCACAGGTTAATATTCTCTCATGTCCCTCTCCTCACGCAATCCCTTTTGTCCTACATCAATCTTAATGAAAGTTATGAGACCTGTCCGCAATGATAAGCAGCCACTCAGGCGTGGTCTGTGTCAAGGCTCCCACATTATGCCTCCCCTTCAGCCTATGTTTTGCATAGCCTAAAGCATCTATTAAAATCCCCTTGTAAAATTCATAAAACAAAAATGTGGTGGGTCAAGTCTAGAGGGAGCCAAAGTAAGCTGCTTATTAGCAGGGAGTCGAAAACACAGATCCAATTACAGATCCTGAACAAGGAGCACTAAGAATCAGCATTGGGGAATAAGTATTTTCCTTTTCTCTCTCCTTCAATTGGCCTAGGTGCAGAAGAGAGAGAGGGAGGTATCAGAGAGCAGGATCCACGAATGGTAATTACAGTGGGAGTGTTTAGTGCATGAAGCTAGAGTTGGAGCCATTCAAGTACAAACTCATGTAAATCTTCACTTTGCTTCAGATAGTAAATTGGTCGGGTTTAAGAGGAATCCCAGAAGGAGCGGAGGAGAGGGGCTGCGCAGAGAGGAGCCATGAGCTCCAGAGATATGTAAAGAATCTCTGTCTAGAATTTAAAGGGCTACAAATTAGACCAGACATTAGCCTTTTTCTTCTACAGAGCCAGCAGAATGTGAATGAAACAGAATAAATAACTATAAGACGGCTTTTCCCCCCTTCTTATAAGATGACATTAATCCTTTCATGTGCAATGACAGCTTACAGGGTTTGACCTCCTCCCCAGACAGCCATATAAAGCCAGGAGATTTCTTAAGATCCCACCAAGAACAAGCTTCTGTTAATAAGAGGTCCTGATAGAGGTCTCCACCCTACATTTAATACTCTAGTTTACATCAACTTATTCTGTTCAACATGCTTAACTGATGGCTCTCATTAAGCCAATAAACATTGTTATTAAGCATTTTATTCCATTCAGACTTTTATGGTTTTTTTTTTTTTTTTCGTTTGTATCAATGCACATCTGTAACAAGCAGACAGCACTTTTTTAATTTTTTTTCTTTTTTGTTGGGGTAGTGAAGGCTGAAGCGTCTCTCAAGCGTACAATGGCGTGAGCATTTGAGCCCTTTGAAAGAAAAAGATCAAAGGCGCCAAGTCCTTCTGCTGCTGCTGGGTTTTAACTGTAACCATCACAGACCCTCCTCTCCACATCTCGGATAGCGCATAGTGGTGGGTGGCGAGCTGACTGATTGCCAGGAGTGTACTGTCAGCATCACTCTCACCATAGAGAACCATGATGGGGGACAGTGTGCAGGCAGCCCATGTGGACCCTCACACCAATACTATCAATTCTGTAGAGGGATGGTGGCAGCATGCATCTCCCATGACCTCAGTGGGTAATGTATATTAGTGTATCCCTGTCCAGTTACACTAATATCCAGACGGGGTAATTCATTTGCACAAATGGACAATCAATCAAATTTTTGCAGACAATAAATTCTGCACCAAACTAAGTGGATGCTACATTTCGTTTTATACATTTCTTAAAAAATGATTGAATATTTTCAAATAGAAATCAAGAGTATGTTGTGGTTTCTATAACTAATATTTAACAGTATGCCATTTTGATGCATTTCCTGCATGTATTCTTTTCATTTAAGACTGAAAAGGCTGCTGTCAGGTAATCAGTTAAGTGTAACACAATACGTAACATAAATTAGAATAAATTGAGATGACTGAGCTGCACTCACATAGACATAAATTATCAGGTAATTAACAAGAAACACCAGTGATAAAATTGTAATTGCGCAGTGACTATCCATGAATAATTAGTTTATGGTTTATTATAGCTACAATATATATGGCCACCACAGTTGCCACATTGGCTGCTGGCTATGCCAGAGGTTAAGGACATTAATACTAAAATAATTTTAAAATGCAAACATTTGCTTGGCTCTGTGGGCTGGGGCACATGCCATGTGGCCATGAGTAATGTTGTGGTTTGTGGCCTACGTTGTGTTTCATCCACTCCCTCCCCAAATTTTCTGCGACTCTCCATAATATAGTCCACAATATAGTCTGACACTCACAATGGACTCACACACACACACACACACACACACACACACACACACACCATATATATATATATATACATACATACATACATACATACATACACATATATGCTCAGGGGTTAAACTAAAAACTAAAGTGCAAGGTCCTTGTATTCTTAAATAAATGTTAACATAATGGTATGAGTTAACAGACATCTCTGTACAATTACCAGGCGACGTTCCGCCGCTGACATTATCAGGAAGGAACCTACTTTACAAATGGTCTTCTCTTGAAAACAGCTGCAAACTGGCCACTTTATATTCAATCACCTCCAATTTTACCTTTCCCTGGCTCTTTTCTTATTTCCCCTCTTCCCACTCAATTTTATCTACTGCCAATGGGCTTATAGCAAATACAATTTCTATTTATGCAGCAAGATCAGACTCAAAGCAAATAAAATCTGCAAGGTATGCAGTCCACAACAACATTTGCTAGTCAGTGTATGCAGATTAATTGGAAGTCTTTGTGCTGTGATTTCAGTTGAGTGCAGTTTGACTAACATCTTAACCTACTTAGTGCAATTAGTGCTTCATTAGAGAGGCTAACTAACTATTGCTTCTCTCCATAATGATGTGCAAGAGTGTAGACATAAAAGTACATAATCAATGGTTTCCAATTACTCCACAAGTGCAACCACTATTTCAAATAAACTGGATAATAATATAGAGCCATTACAAAGTCTAAGGTAGCAGAACCATTTAATTGCAGTGCAGTTCTTCTCAGCTCCAAGATTTTTTCACACTAATGAAGTGTCATACAAAAAAAGGCTGTATTGATTTTTTCACCACACAGCCTCCACCACAAATATGTAATTATCCTTTTTATATCTGGCAGGGGATTAAAGTAATCTATAGTATCTAGCCTTTGCGCTTCCCTGACAGGGCTATGTGGGGCTTTTACCCTTTTCAAAATATGCAGCTTTTTGATGAATGAACTTTAGACAAAATGCTGTTCTGTTCTATATTGTTTTGTCTAAAAACCTGTATTCTGAAGACATCATGCAGCATGTATAGCTGCCTGAGCTTTCAGTACACAATCATGGCATTTCAAACCCTGTCATCTCTGGGCCAGGCAGTTAGAGCTAACCATCAGCTAACACCCACACACACATATACATCCACACATACACACACACAAACCCACAGAAAAATGGACCCAGATGCACGGTAGCATGCACTCACACAGTTTCTTTAGAGATGTGTGCAAAGGAGTGAACTCAATAGAATTCATCACAGCTGGTTAATAAGGTTAATTTAATCCAATAATGTGTCCATGAAAATCACTACTTCCTCTAGAGCCAATTTCACTCTGCACCACACAAAAGCTCCCTGCTGTGCACTGTCAAACACACAACACACTCACACTCATCCTCAGGCTTCACATAATAACAGCTCAGTCCATTTAAACTTTGGGCCGGCAACTCTTCTCCTCTCTCTCTCTCTCTCTCTCTCTCTCTCTCTCTCTCTTTCTCTCTCTCTCACTCGGTCGTTGCGTCTCCAGACCTGAGATGGACGAGCAACCTTAAGACTACCCCACGCTGGGCTGCCCTTCACGATAATAAAAAGCCATTACCTTGACCGCTGACACGAGGCCAAGTGTGAGGGTCAGAGTGATATTTATTGATGAAACTCTGAGCTCCCAATCTGCTGCACTCAGTGCGCATCATACAGCTGTCAGCACAGACAGGGATCAGGCAGCATGATGGCCCTCGACATGGCCCATCTATAATTTATGAACTACACAGAAAACAACCAGGAGACAACAGAGAAGCCCCGGCTGCCCAGGGATTACCCTCCAGCCCAGCTAAAGAGATCTGAACGAGAACCATCTAAGGGCCACTGTGGGCCACGCTGATATGGGGCAGCAGGTAAGCACAATAGCTTGTGTTCCATATTCAGAGGGGCCTCGCTGGGATCCATCTCTCTGGAGGACACTGTTGTGAATAATATAATAGACAGTGTTTACAGTGGGGATGTAAAGTGAGTGCGCTGGTGCATCACACACCCCAGCACACTTCAGCTGAGCCCTGTAAATGAGCTAACAGAGGGGCAGAAGATGTAAAGTTTCACACTTTTTTCTACAAAAAGCTCTGGGATAGCCCAGTGGCACGGACGGCCAAAGGTGACCACCATGGGGCATTTACAATTATTATTATTATTATTATTATTATTATTATTATTATTATTATTGTTATTGTTATCCTCATTATTATTATTATTATTATTATTATTATTGTTGTTGTTGTTGTTATTGTTGTTGTTGTTGTTGTTGTTGTTATTATTATTATTGTTGTTGTTGTTGTTGTTGTTATTATTATTATTATTATTATTATTATTATTGTTACCATCATCATCATCATCATCATCATCATCATCATCATCATCATCATCACTGCTGTAAGCTTTTTTTAGACTATACTGAGGTAAGACATAATGTGGGTCAAAGGTTGACTGAGGAATAATGACAGGAACATCTCAGGTGGTAGTAGTATTACTACAGTAGTGTGATATCACTAACTGTAATAGCTATGTGTGAAAAATAGCATAAGCACCCCAACTGGAGAAAATTATTTTGCTTTAGTTAGTTAATTCATAGTTTTGTTGTTATCAATTATTACTTCAGGCATCAACAAGAATAATCTTATTTGTTTCTTTGGTTTGTTTTGGTGTTTTTATGCAGTATTTTTTTTTTTTTTTTTTTTTTCAAATCCCACTTGACAGTTCTTTGTGGGAAACTTTAATTGTGAATACACTTCTGGCCCATTTTTAACACTGGGGTATTCTGTCTCCATTCTTGAATTCCCACCCAGATCAAATGCAATCCTTCATCGGCCGATTTCCTTGACACTTCCTTTTTATCCTCTGAATTCATCTGAGTGCTTTACATGCTGTAGACTGACACATATTGTTTCTGATCAATAAATAACCATATAATTGAATACTGCTGCATCCCAAATGAAGGCCTCATTTACCAAGCTCTAGTAAACAGGTTACATTCTCTGCCTATCTACAGCTGACATTTCAGAATTCAAACACATTCAGGGCAGTGTCAGTGCAGAGAGCACCGGTTTCCTTCTTTGGCTCTCTTTTCAGTATGGAACTATCTTCACCCAATAAATTATTCTGGGCATCTCCAAAGTCATTACACATTTATTTTGATCTCGCATCATAATTCACAGCTTGGCACACAATGCATTTTCTCAAAATGCATGGTAATTCCTTGGTGCAGAGCAAAGTTATGATTCATTTATACTGGAGTGACAGCATAATGCAGAGACGTCAAAATCCATTAAACTGTTCAATGTCTTGGGGTTTATTTTTAGATCCAATTGAGATTTAACTGATGGTGAAAAATATACAGTCAGGTGTGTTTACCTCACCTTTAGAGAATGTGTTATGGTTCCAATTAATTTGTTATTCCTGTCACTAAAGGCGTTGTCTATGTCAAAACTGTCACAGCGCTTTGGGCTTTGTTTTCTGGAGAATGGCATTTAATTTCACTGTAAGACTTTCATAACTATGCTCATTTAAAAGGTGTGCATTTTATTTAGAGCCACTTATACTAACTACATGCTGATTTGATTGCTTATCACAATGGCAGATTGCAAAATTGCTGGGTGTTGCCTCAACCATTGAGCTAGTTAAATGATCATACACAGTTTAAAAGACATTCAATTATCCTATGGGTCTCTCCAGAGATAGATGTGGGGAGGAAGGTTTTGCAGTTTGAGTAAATGCTAAATTGCATTACTATGGACATTATGCTACCTCTTAACACAGTTACCTTTGTGAATAATTTCCACTGTAAAACACTGCAAACCTACTGTACTGGGGCACTGCATGCTGACAACTTGCATTGTAATATATTTCAGGGGCATCATGCCCAAAGGAACCCTGAGGGCAGCAAAATTTTGTTGAGAAGTGCAGGACAAATTGAGCGTATTTTCTTATTATTCATGGTACTTTTTGTGTAACTTTGCTGTACGCCTTGGTTCAAAATCTGTTAAAGTATGTGCAAATTACATTGTGCAGTGATTGTGCACTCCACAGCACTATGGTTCCTTTGTATGAAAGCTCAAAAGTGCAATGAGTATGGCTAGCTGCTCAGTGTCTGAGATGAGGAGAGGCAGGCAGGAGGGATTTTTTTTTTCTTTCTTCTACAAGGATTTTTTTGTGTGCAGTTATGGTCCATCATTATTAAATGTCTCTTGTTGGATGGGAGAGGCGCTTTATCAAAAACAGCCATTCATCAGGCGCTGTGCAAGACAGCTCACATCTGACCTCTGCGGCAATAATGCCGCATCAAGTAGGCCAACTACCTAGTTTAGCGGCAGAGCAGGGAGCAGGGGCCGGCTCCAAGATTAAGTGCGCTGTTTCAGGTTTTCATTCCCAGGGGCTCTGCCGGCTGATGTTGTATTGATTGCAAAAGTTTACCAGTAAGTATCACAAACAACAATAGCCAGGTCAACGATCGGTGATGCCTGAACCGCTATTCCCCGGCGGGGGGCTACATGTTCAGGGCTAAAGCACTGCCATCATCATGGCTGTGTGCAGGGCGCAGAGAGGGCTCTCTTGAGCTGGGGGAAGAGAAGTGCACTGGCTGTTCCCACTGACATTTAGGAAAGCGATATGTCAGTGTGAAATGAGCAAGCGTGAGATAATTATAAGCCTTTGCATTATAAAAGGCTGCATCGACAAACTGTCGGATTGGCCTGCCACAAAGCACCCAGCACTGTTAGGTACTCCTGAATAGGCTACTTCTTATCCCATTTAATGGTTTGGTAATTTTTTTACATCCCAAGGAAAGACTACTGTCATTATGCACACATCTGTGAATGATAAAAATCTGACATGAGGCAAATGACTAATGGTGTAGCTTATTTCCAAACCACTCACTTCCTATATTTATAGGAGCAAGTCCACTAGAATAACTGTTTGAAAGCAATATTTTCTAAAAGGAAAAAAGGGAACTGTGCTGCACACTAAGTGAAAAGGCTGAGCAGTAAAGAACAGGATTCACCCTGAGGCCATCTCCGGCAGGCTGAATGATGGTGCATCCTTGGCCCTGCATGGAGGACAGCACACAACCCTCCATCACAGTGCCACCGGACCATTACCAGGGGACTGCAACGCCAAGCCGCAACAAGCAGGCCTCCTCCACTGCCCCATGGAGCTAATCATGTGATTTGATGCAATGACAGAGTAATGACACAGATTGGTGGTGTGTTCAGCTTCCCCCTGCTGGAGACTGCACACGAGACGGCCCAAGTCAGAGCCAAAGATGCCACGTTGTAAAGCAACCTAAAGGAGATCTCCCAGTACTCTCACATGTGAAATCAAGATTAATGGTGCTGCTGAGGGATTCTTTTATGTTCTTGAGTAACTATATTTCTCTTAATGAGGAACATTAGCTGTAATAAAACTACTCAGAAGTACAAGCCGTTAATTAATGCCTCCACATTACCAGAGGATGAGAATAACTGAGTTGTAGGACCCATTGGACCAAATATTAAAGGTGCAGTCAGTAGGCCCATAATTTCCACTGCTCAGTGCTAATTCATCATTTCAGCACAAAGACATATCCCCATACTAAATTTCTAAACTATGATGGTGAAACTTTGATTACTATATTATGCTTCATTCCTCATTAGACTTAAGCTGTCTTCGGCAGAGTTTTAAATTACAGTATTTGTTTACTGCTTATTGTGATGTATGGTAGCAATGAATGTAAATCCTATTTGCAAATCTGTTTTAATGGTAACAGTACACTTTTAGGGGTTGCTCCTGTTGGTTTTCTTGCTATTTGAACCTATCTTATTATGGGAGCTCCTCTGTCATGTTTTCTAAAAGTAATTTCCAGGTGTTCGACTATCCCAACACCACAGAAAAACACCTTTATAACCTCCCTCTTATAGCACCTTTATCTAGGCTATAATCCTGGCTGTAATGTGCCCTCGTTAGGCAAGCACTGTTGGCCCACACCAGTAGCAACACAGGGAAGGCCTCAGGCACCACTGGAATTAATTACAGACAAAAGCGATGGTGTTTGCAATTGTCATGCCAAATTTATCACTAGCCACTTAATGTGCCTCATCTGAACTGATCCACACTAGCTGAATTGCCCCAGGGCATCTATTCTTCCTCTTCCAAGGGTGGGGTTGTAGGGGTGTGTGTGTGTGTGTGTGTGTGTGTGTGTGCGTGTGTGTGTGTGTATGTGTGTATATGTGTATGTGTGTGTGTGTGTGTGTACACAGGGCAGTCTGCATCTGCTGGGGGCCTGCCTAAATCCTGGGCTGGAGGCAGTGTGTGCTAACAATGCCCCTAGCAAATACAGCGTGTAGAAGACCATAACAAATGCACCCCCCACGCTCCCCCCACCCACCCAACTATGTCTCCAGAGGGAGTTTCAAAGCCAATCCTGACATCTTTAATTCTGTCATTTTAGAGATGATAATCCTTGATGTGTTTGGATGTGGTGTCAGTAGTCATTTGCTCCACACCAAAAGTACATCTCAACACTGGCTTGTAATACATATCAAATCCTCAGATCAATGATGAAATTTCAAGATACTTTTGTCAATAAATACATATATTTATATATATAAGATACATGGTAGTTTTCAAATAAAAAATAGAAAATGGTGGGTTATAATATTTTTTCTGTTCTGTGTGCAGTGTGTACAATTGTCTATCAGCACATCAGGAATTGTGAATACGTTGTGACAATCTCAGCAGAGCTGAAATACAGTTCACATCATTTAGTTGTTTTCCTTAATCCTGTCATTTATATGGCTGTTTATATCAAAAGGACAAAGGGTCTCCCAAATGCACACTTAGACATAAGCCACCATTATCTTTCTGCTTGTGCAGCTGAAAACCTAATACCTTAGTTCAATAATAATGCGGAAGGGAAAGCTCATTGGTAGCCCAGTGGTACAAGAGTATAATAGCTCCTGAGGAGTCCTGCCTCTCTAAAACAAATATGCAGGTGCTTCAATTCAAGTTAGGAAAAATGCAGCAAAAATATTGTATCCACAAGTGCATAATGCCTCATCAACACCGATTGGTTATCAATTAAAGCAAAAGCTTCTCATTATATTAATGAATGGCCTCACCTAGTAATGGTGTGTCTATTGATGTTTGAACAAGGTAAGCATAAACTCCCTAGCACAGCTTGCCTTCAGCATCGAGATCCACAGTATCAGCAGCTGAGAACAGATTTGCAAGGGTGTAGAAAACAAAAAAAGGAAAAGCAAAGAGAAATTGAAGGACACAACAGGCTAGTCTCAGAGGGACTGCATTTATTCCAGCAATTGTCATGCAAGCTTTGTTGTAAGTAATAATGTGGCCTTTAATGATGGAATGATGGACCTGCCAAACACTGCCTCTGCCATATACTGTCTGCATGTCCCCGCCGTCCGCTGCTCACATACCCATCTGGGACATATTAGCATATCCTCGTCAATTCACAGCCCACTTTAACATAATCCATATTTGTTGGGTAAAGTCCAACAGCGAGCCTCCCGTACAGCGGTCATATGATGCTATGACACACTTCAAGAGCCCGGCCCACATAAAGCATGCTTGGGCAGCTAAGCAATTCAGAAATGCAAAATAGTGGGGCATACTGTTCCCTACCTTGTACCTAGAGGGACAAATCCCTTTTGGCCAGACATCTCCAGACTGTTACCTTGGTATTCCTCCACGACAGTACTTGTGATTTTTATTCTAAGTGTTCAGGAAAGAGGAGAAAAAGAACAAAAAGGAGCCTGCTGTCATGGCTGGCAGTGAGTGTGTAGAATACATTGAGTTGCTGAGGCATGTCAAAGTATGTATGCTTCACCTATCAGGGAATAATGCCATATTTTGATACACATTTGCTTGGTAAATATTCTTATTCTTATTCTTAGTCTTAGTCTTAAAAGGCACTGGGTGGACTGAAAGAACACAAAAAAATAAACAAAATACTAGTATGATTTTAAAACTGATTACAGAGGAAAAGGGGAATTTTTAACTTTTTTTTTTTTTTTTTTTGCTATTATGTAAATAACATTAGCTTCTACAATTTTGAACTGACTCTCCATAAATGGGAACTAAAATAACAAAGGGAATAAATACAGTCATGGTAAATAAGGTTATGACTGTATACGCTACTCCTACATGCACATGGATGATAGCTGACTCAGTAACTCATTCCATAAGGACAATCATTATTTCTGGGAATTTCATGGAAATGAATCTTGAATGTCCTGACATTTATTGATATTGTAATGTGACTGTAGATTTTATCGAGCACACTCTGAAAACAGTTTAAGAGAATATAAACCTCCATTGCAATCAATCTGCTAATCCAATCAGAAGGTGTAGACATAAATATCAACTAATGATTAACTATTGGACTAATATTCATTATCCACTGTGCTTGTAAGGCACTGGTGTCCGTACAGCATGAAATTGGTGATATTGGTCCCGATGTTTCATTGATGTGATCTTTTGAAGTTCTCCACAGCAAAGACATTCAGCAGAATTCTGTTTCTCGGTTGAAAGCAATACCTGTCATGAACCATCATCGCATAAGCCTTCTGAGATATAATCTCAGAGAACTTTTAACCCAGGAATTTCAAACCCTTCTGTCAAAGAGAAAGCAGAGATCTTGGGATCATGACACTCAGTCAGCAGCAGTCACACAGCTCTGGGCCGGGTGCTACTCAAGTGCTGGACTCCACTGTCTGGCAGCCAGCAGGGCCGGAGGCTGCATGTAAGTGGTGGGTTTCACATGCCTTAGTTGAACACTACTCTACTTGAATCCACTTACTGTACCGCAGCATACATGACACTATGTAAGAATACATGAAGGCTCCCTGCATGGCATTTTCATCAAATAAAAAAAAATCTAACACCACTATTGGGAGGTAAACAGAGTGGAGCAAACAGTAAACATCAAAAAGGCTATAAATATTTCAGCCGTATCAATTGTCAAACCCACCTAGTGTTCAGGCCAGAAATATCTAGTTATGGATGAATTCTAACAGAGGTTGACTTATGATAATGGGATTCATTCACAGCACGATCTACTATATATATTCAGCACACCTTTTTTCATTTTTCAAAGTTGTGCAAGTTTTTGTGTTAGTCCTTTTCAGCCTCAGATTCACACGCCGAGCAATTATAGGAGATCTATTTAACACGGCTTCAATATCTTTTAAAATCACACACAGCAAATGCATTCCTCCTCAATCAAACAGTGAAAACAGACCAATTTGAGTTGCGCTTGAGAGAGGTCAGGCAGGAACCCTGCAGTTCACGCTTCCCCCTTGACCAAACCCCCCTATGCGGCTGTGAGCAGGACGCTTCTCCGAGGGATGTCATGCTGCATGTCATCAGCCTGGTTAAATTGCACTGCCAGTGGGTAAGCAGCAGGGGTCACATGAGGCCCAGTGTGGACTGCAACACGTAACGCATGGAAGACCACAGTCTGAAGGCCGTCCAGTAATGACTCCAAAACATCCCGATAAAGATTGAGGGGCAGCTGTTTTCATCTAAAACAAGTCGTCTCTCTCGCTCTCTCTCTCTCCTTCTCTCGCTTTCTCTCTCTCTTTCTCTCGCTCTGTCTCACTCTCTCTCTCTCACACACACACATACACAAAATGGCTAAAAGGTCGAGTAAAGCCCTGCAGTGTAACCTTAAAAAGGGCTGTAAGGTTTTGGTTGTTTGCACTACAAGAATCAATATATCAATACTATGTCAATAGAATACATCCATAATGGGGCAATTGTTTAGGGGGTGGTCTTCAAGTGTAGATGATTCTCATTTTAAGTATGATTAAACAGGCTAGCGTATCAAGCTGAAGTAAAATATCTGTTTTGGATAAAGAGAGTCTAAGCATTTGCCCTTGTAAACACAAAGCCCACATGCGACTCAGAGAGGCCTCAGTTGGGCAGACAGCAGAGGGAGTTAACAAAGCTAATTAGGAGAGGCTGACATGTTAAAGTGAGCTGCGGCTCGGGAGTCAGCTCTATCACATATGTTTCCTTTGTGGCGGGTGAAGTGGCTCCTTTGTTTGTGAATTGATGGCGTTTCGCTCCGCCGTCCCTTTGGGTAGAGGCACTGACCTGCGGAGGCCCCGACAGTGAGAGGAGGCTCTTTCTCTGTCTCCCCAATGCCTGCTGCTCCAGCTGTCCCACTCCTCCCAAACCTAAACCTTCCCAGAGCTGTGGATGCTCAGTAAGATGGGCAACACCTGTAAAAGAGCGGGCACCCCCTCCGCCCAGGCACCTAGAAACAGCCTGCCCACCTGCTACTGAGCTCTCTGGGCTCTGCAGCTTAAACGCTCATTTTGTGCCTCTCAGCACGGGACTTATTGATATAAATAGCTGTGCACAAAGTGCACACTCTGTTTTCTCTTGGTCTGATGTAGTAGGTGTGTGTGTGATTATATTCAATGGCAGCCTCTTTCAGGTAGGGATGAAATATGAGCAGTTTGGACATAGGGTAAATGACAATCTCTGCTGGATTCACTGAAAATGATTATAGTAGGATTGACATATATCGAAATGGACAACATGATTCTGGCACCCGTCTTAAATAAGGATTCAATATCTAATATGAAGACACAATATGCCCTATATTAAACATTACAGATAATGCAATACATTTAATGATGACCTGACCATTTGTCTTTATATAGCATGTCCTTCCTCAGTGGTAAAAGGTAAGGTTTGTCCTTGAATAAGACAATCTATGGTTGTAATGAAAAAGGCTGAATTTAAGTCCATATATTGCAAGCATTGCAATTACTATTCTGTGTAAATTGCAAAATCTAGTTTCATAACATGTCTGTTAATGATTAACTTAATAATGTGTACCTTTGTGTGCATGACTTTTAATATGCTTGCCCATTGATCTGATAGAGGACAACAAAATAGTAGCACAAATCTCAGTAAAAAGCCTCTCAAAGCATGGACATTAAAGCGTTAACTTGCCTTGCGGGACCACAAACAAAGTTTGGAAAAAGTCAATCTCTTTCACTCACCTAAGCCTATATGGCAAGAGATTAATCCTCACCCATTAGGATGACAAGACAATTTGTGGAGAAGTTGAGTGTAAATAAATACATTGAGGAGGAGATAATACATTAGGCTGCTGACCAGGCTATTCCATTACAGCAGCACATTTGTTTCCATACACAGAGGAAGCCATTCAGCGGATCGTGTCTTTCCTTCATGAGGTGAAAGTGGAATCTTGCCTCCATGAAGAAAATAAGGACATCAGGACACCTCGACATTAACTTTCATCACAAAAGTCATCTCAAGCACTAGGTATAGAGGTTCTCTCCAGGCTGCTCATAAAAAGGAAAAGCTGTAATACACAGCCTTCAGTTTAAGGGATAACAATAGTTTTGTCTCCATTAGATGTTATAAAACAGCAGCAACAAGAGGTGCATCTGGTGCCTTGCTATTTCAGAAATATCACTGTAAAACACTAGCCTGCAATGATTCTACAGCAATGGCTTCAACACAAAATAACCTTAAAAACTTAATATTTGAGGTGTATTACACACACCTTTAGATTTACAAGCTGCTTTACCATTCCAGGTGATAGTTTGCAGGGGGGAAAGGAGGCAGCACGAGCCAAGTGGCTACATTGATTTTGCAGTAATTGATCTGATGGTTGCTTGTGATAATTGACAATTATCCCTGATTACCAGACAGGGGCTTAAAATCAGTCTAAGTAAATGACCAGCATTATGGGATGTTGTACAATGGCTGAACAAAGATAAATCAATACACCTCAGACAACAGCTGAGAAAAACAACACAAAAGAGTGTCACACCACAGCACATGCTGCTCTACCTCCAACAGTCCCACAACATACTGTACTGAGCTGAACACAGGAATCATTTGAGATTACAAGATAGGTCCAAATTATGCTATCTCTTACTATATCACAACTAATATTTTGTTACAATCTGGCAAATCCATTGCCCAACTGTTTAACGCATTATTGTGCAAACAACTATGTATGTCTGCATTTGTGCACCGTGTGTGAGTGTGTGCGTTCATAGAGGCACGTGTTCATGTGTGTAGCTACATGTCTATATTTCTCCGTTACTATGTGTCTGACCTCAGCTGATTGGTCGTCTTGATTCAACCAGACAGATGCAACTCATTGCGGCTTAATAAATATAGGGGCCCAGGGGATCTCCACTAAACAGTTCTATTAAGTTGGAAACATGTCAGCCAATATAAAAGCAGCCTGACCCCAGGAAAGGTCAACTGTGACACGCATGTTTACTCAGGAAAACAACCGGAGGCTGGAAGGTCTTGTTTTATCGGATGTCCTCAAAAGCGAGAGGGCGTGTGTGCCCCAATTGTTGGCATTATGTGATTCTGGGCCTTTGGAAAATTTGGTGTTATCACTGAGCTTTTTACTCTCTCCATATAGACTTAAACATCATCTCATATTGTCTGTGAAAAATTTACTGATATATATGTATACCACATGGAATATATATGGAACAATATATGTGTAGATAAACAGAAAGAAAGAAAGAAAGAAAGAAAGAAAGAAAGAAAGAAAGAAAGAAAGAAAGAAAGAAAGAAAGAAAGAAAAAGACAGGGGGGAGACACAGTGAGGAGGGAGAGAGACAAAAAGGAGCTGGCAGCCGCTCACCCTACCTGTGACATGAGTGTAGAATGGACTTGGCTGCACTGGAACAACCTTCCTCGTCATTTTTTCTGGCGCTTGAAGAGGCGTCAGGCACAGACCCCCTCCTGCTGCGGCAACACACTGAACCCTGTCGCTCACGAACAGCAGAGGTGAGAAGGCCCCGCTTCCTTTCCTCACTAATCTGCCTCTACAATGTTTAATCAGCACATCAAAACATTCAGGGAGAGGAATTTCCGTGCTTCGTGAGCATATTAGGGATGCAGTCACAGCGTTAACTAGCATTGATGAACTGTTTGCTTATGCAGTAATAATTAACTTCCATTACATTACTTTGTGTGATTACTTTCTTAATTGCCTGAATTATGCATCAATTTAATATCTAATAACCAGTCTCAGACATTAGAGACTGTTCAGACACAAATTGCATGTAGTTTCCGAGCTTTAATTAAACACACTAGAATAAATGAAACGTTGTAGGATGGATGTCTTGCAGTGATTTCCTGGGTGCTTAAATATGCTATTTATTATAAAAGCATATAAAATTCACTTTCTCCTCAGGAAAGCAAACCACAAGATGCCAATTATAGTATGCAAGTTGCTTTGCCATGGCTTTTTCAGAATCTAGACTAATAAATTTGTTGAGTGGGACTCATTGTTATATTATGCAAATACATTACTATGCCATTTTTTAAGTTTCAAAATTTGTGTGCAGCGCAAAACATGTCCCCAAAGATGATTTTAATTATATAGCAGAATGGATTCTTGTTTTGCGCTGTTATTGTCCTATACTAAGGAACTGGTGAGCCGGGACAAAAAATGAGAGCCTATGCAGATCATCACATTATTTTTCATCGCTCTTAAATCCAATATGGCACATAAATGTTCTTGGTATGCGATCTGAACATGTGCTCATTGGTTAAAGTTTGAAATGAAGTATCTAATGAGAAATAAAAAGACTATGGGGACATTGTCGCCATAGTGCAATTATAGGAACGTTATTTCATAGATGTCATGTGTCGCTGTTGGAAAAGTCCCAGGCTCAAACTAAATGACCTTACTCATATCTTTCGATGAATGAACAAATAAACTCTTTTAATCATGCTCTTTGTAATAAATATACAAAACTGATTTTAAAAAAACATTAACAAACCAACCCAGGGAAGCGCCAGGTCATTAAATGAATTACATTTGCTTTTCATCCTTATATCATCATTTAACACTCACTTAAAGATTGACATGTTCATATCAGCAGAAACAGAACAAATCTATTTTCATCATCAACAGCTGATTGGTAAACATGATCGATGTAAAAAGAGACAAAAGAAAAGCAAAAAATATTTCTCCTTGAAAAAATCTGATCTGATTAAACCGGATCAGATTTTTGAAATTAAATACAACACAAACCAACACAAATCAACACAGGCCTCACTGTGTGAGAACAATCACTTATGGCTGAAATCACACTCTATTTAGCTGATCTAAACCCATGCAAATCCTTGTGACTGCTGTTAGGCCTGCTAGCATCGTTAGTCTGCTTTTTAAATGATCTCCAGAGCTGGTGAGCTGCTGGCAATGCAAGGTTAGACAGAAAATGATGGCAGCACGCGGATGCTTCACAGACCTCATGATAGTTTCCGTCTGTCATTATTTACGTCTGACTAGTCGCGTCATGTCAGCTACCTAGAGAGACACTTTTAATGTGAGCCCCCCTCCGTTCTCCTATTGCTTTTCACAAGCAGTGTAGTATACCATTATTTCTTTGCTTCACTACCTTTAGGTGAAGCTTGCCCTCCCATCACCCAGAATCAAAGACAGATCCTCTGCTTGATATTATACATGCCTGTGTTCTTACAGAGTTGGCAGAGAAGCTACACAGCACATTGAGAAAGGCAACCCTGTATCTCATTTGACTAATTAAAAAAATGCTAAAGTGGTGTCAGGGAATTTAAAATCAGGATCCCAAAGATTTCGGAGGGCACGGCTGCACCAGCAGCTCCATAATGAGTGTCTGAAATGTTTCATAGTTACCTTTATCCTGTAAACTACTGTGCAATGTGTAGTCATTAGCCCACGTAGTATATTCTCTTGAATAGTAAAGTATATTGTAGGGTGTTATGGGTTATTAAGATGCCAACAAACTAATGAAATACTGAAAACAAGTCTAAAGCCCCATCTTAGGGACTCTTTCTGCAAACATACAAACGTATTTCACAAGTTACCCTCAAGCTCAATAAGATGGCCATTTATCACAGCGCTACCCATGAATCAAGTTACGTTGTAAAATCGATCATTGATTCACCTTATTCCCTTGTTTTTCCATCTGAGCCACATAATGATCATTAAACTGACCACAGCATGTCCAAAAAATGGATTTATAATCCACTGAGCAGAGCCCGAAACATCATGAGAAGGATATACTGAAGAAGAGAAGACACTGTTATAATAGCATACAAAAACAACAATAATTTACTCTATTTAAGATGGTTAAGAGTGTATTTCCTCTAAGTCTGGGCTGTGAAACTATACAAACTGAGGGACTCAAGCCCTGTTGGCTAGAGTCCATCTCCATGCTTTGTGCACGTGATCCCAGCCTAGATGAGCATGCTTTAATGGGCCTGCTTAGCCCCATCATGACCCAATGAGTGCTGGCTGTGGAGTGGATGTGCCTGGTGTGTGTGTGTGTTCCCAGCAGGGAGACAGTGCCTTATGAAGGTCACAACTGCAGTAGTCTGGGGCTCTCTAAGTGAACCCTGGAGAGGATAACAAGCCACATCTAACGCTCTCTCTTTGTGCTCTCACAGCCACTGATCAACCTGAGAATAATGCTAGCCTAAAAAACAGTTAGCATGAGAGAAACCCAAAATTCTGACACTGATGCGATAACCGTGCATTGAATTCCTGATAAAAATGCTGCTTCCAATTACTACAGCAAATTATTCTGCAAACCATAATGAATATCCGCCCAAAAACATATCAGCCCTCACTCAGAATGAGAAATGTAGTGTTTTGCAAAGCAATTCTTGTATAGCCTGTATACAATGAATGGAAAAAAATGACGAATACCATTTGCCTCTAGGGATTTTCAATTCAACCAAACTGTGTGACAGTATTGCCCTGTGTTATGGCCGCCTAATGGACAATGTAGCATTAATTCAGCTTCAGATGAACAGGCAGGACAGCAGAATCAAAAATGAGGAGGGGGCCCTAGGTGTATGAATTATGCATATTACATTACCATAACCCTACAATACAATGTGCGACAAAACAATGCAGTGAAAATTGGGCTGCAACTGAGATACTGAACAATTTTCTACATGGTTCTTGCCCACCTTAGATGTGAAATTGTATTTAGCCTCCTCAATAGCAGGAGAACCCATATGAGGTTTGAATGTTCACATCCAGTCCAGCGAACAAAACACTATGTAAACAAGTCAGGCATAATTGAAAAGAAAGTCTCCTCACTGCTTTCCCAGAGACCTATCATTGAGGTAGATGGGAATTTGGCAGAGGAGAATTACTTTTATTCATTGATTTTCCTTTAGAAATCAAAGGCAGGTAAATCAAATAGAGCAATTTACTTTGTCTTGCTCCGAAAGGGTATTCAAGTAGGGTGCAAAACATGTCAGAAACTATTATTTGCAATCATGTAGCTCTTATTAATCCAGAGAAAACATGGATAAATGAAAATGCACAAAGGGATTCACTGGGCTACAACATATTTTCAGTTTGTATTAGGCCACAAATGGTGGCTGGAGACTCAGTCAGCCATACGGAGTAAATTGAAAGAAAAATTAAAGTGAAACTTTTAAACTGTTTTTTTCCCGCACCATAATCTTGTGAGAATTAGCTTCAATGGTCACTATCAGTGATTGAACCAGTTGCATCTAAAATAAATTTTAGATTTTAAATAAGCAGTCTCATACTGGCATAACATCACAGATTGTAGGTATTTTAAAGGAAGAAACACAAAATAATCATCATACAACATTCAGGATTTTAAATCATTTATGTTGTTTTGAGCATTTTCACAAACACAACTTAGTCTAGTAAGCCTACAAATAAATCAAACACAACTCAACCTTATTCTTTAAATTTCAGTCCCTATTATCTGTGGCTGAAACTCCATCTCTCATTTGCAGATGACTCTTGTAATGGAGACAGCCTCTAGTTGGGGTATACATTTGTGTTGTGCTGCGTAAAACAGCATGTGGTATTGGTAACTGCTTCTGTTCAAGCCTTGTAATCATTACCTGGCATCTTATGGCCTCTGTGGCTTTTAAAGCGCCTGCAACCCCCCCAGAAAACAGAGAGCTATAGCTGATCTTTTATTAAAACTTTAGGAGAGTGTCCCCCTCTGGAGGGGGTGGAGGAGGAGTGGGACAAATTAGTGTTGACAGTAGACACTTAAAGCAGGAAAATCACAGGCCCACTGGGAGGCAAAAGCCACATGGGGCTCCCCGCCTGTGTAAAGAACACTCCAGATTTCACTTGAGATGCAGTCGCCTTTTAACAGGGCAGGGGGAATGTCAACAGACCCCCTTGAATGAACCAATAAAGCCACTAAAAGGACAGGATTAACCAGCTGATATCAGGGACAGCGGTTTGTTTTGAAGCCAGCCCCCCTCTCCGGAACATGATCTGAAACACGTTGGGTGGAACATTTCCTTTGCTGAGCGTGCTGCTACACTCATAGACAAAACTGTCCACTTAATTTTGCAAATATTTGATTAGGGTCAGCAGAGTGAACCGTATAATTCTATTTTGACTTCACCACTACTACTTCATCAGATGTATAAATATGCTGTTTTCTACTCCTTTCTATTCCTTTCACCTCCTCCTGAGCTCACCTTTCAGTGTAAATGCGGTTTTATCATGAGGCTATTTCACTCCACCCTTGTATGATAGCTGATATATTATTGTTTTTGTTATCCATTTAGCAGGGAACGGTACGAGTCATAAGTGAGGCTGCACAACATGAAACGGTAATTACAAGACATCAGGGGCTCTCAATCTCCTATTAATTTCCGAACAGCTGTGATGGAAAGCCCTTAGCCCAATTAATGTGTCAAAACATGACCCAGCAATGTCATGGCCTTCTCACAACCCCATGAACACCAAACTAAATAAAATGTTAAATATGTATATACTAGAGACACAATAGCAGTGATGATTGCAACAAATCACCAAATGAACAAGCAGAAATTTGACAGTTTCAGAAATCGGACATTTTTTTTTTTCCTTTTTTTGCAAAGGTATTTAACCTCATTGCACAAGTGCAGCTAAAAGGCACGTTAAGGAGGAGAGCTAAGCTGTTGACACTTGAGATGAGGATAAATATATCTTGGAGAGGTGAAGTTTTAAGGGCAAGCTCTCTGTATGGACAGCCAGTCTAATGTACAGGCTGCAATGTGAGAGGACGGTGCTTAATATAGCTCGAGCCTTGCTGAAAATCACCACAACTTTTTGCTGGTCACAACAAGGCTTCACTGATGTACTTGTGCTACAAGAAAATGCTTAAAATGCTTTTATTGTAGATCAAGCCTTGAGTCCAGCTGTCAATATTACCTTCTCTTCTTGGAAGACCTTGGGATAAAGCTTAAGACTAAGCACTAAAATAAAAAACAGAATTAAACTTGATAATCTGGTGAGAAAACATTAAATTAATGTTTCCTTTGAGGTAATTGTCTTAAGGCAAATTATCTCTGTTATTTATTTATTTATTAATAAAACTTACTGCTATCATTAGCAATTAATTCACTGGTTAATATCCAAGTTACAGAAGTTTCTGTCATGCACCAAGAATATGTAAAGCCATGATCTTGTGCATGTCAGGAATGGAGAATTAGGCTGCTCTTCTTTTAAAGTCTGCTCACAAATTAACTTGAATTTATGAGTTTGGACCACCCTAAAAAATTACTGCTTGTGTCTTAACCTTGGGCCAATGCTTTTCCCAACACATAAATAATTAGCTGAGATACTAGCGCCCATGATAAAACTGGAGTCCTGCTGCATGTCTCGCACTCTGCTACTGTGTTCTCTCAAATACATACAGCATCTTCAATAAACATTTTGATGATGGCCTTTTTCAATAAATACCATCTTTATGATTTACAGGGCTGCTGTGCATTCACTGAAGAGGGCTTACCTGTAGTGGTTCATATGTGTCTCAAAACAAGGGTTTTTTTCATGTGTCAAGTAGATAATTATGGTATTCCAAACCGGCAATGGCATATAAAATACAGGCTGAACAAATGTCACGTTTTATAATGACTGACTCTAAAGGGTTGATGTGTGTGTCATAGCAATGCTGTTAAATGCAAAGGAATTAAAAAAAGAAAAAAAGAAAAAAACTAGTTATGCCTGAGTTATATTACACAGGCAAAAATACAGTTTGTATTTTTGAACATCTATCCCTTTACTGGTGTGTTTTTGTTTCCTGTATCAAGCGAGGCAGTGTGAGATGAATTTAGTCATTTGCAATGTGCATCTAATTTATTGTGGAGAAAGTGAGGGTAAAACATTGAGGGATTTCCCTTTAATCAGATCTCTTAGGGCTCCATGTAGTGGACCAATACCCCAATGAGTTCCCTTTTAAAAAGCCAGGAAAATAAGATTGGCTGCATGCTGCCTCAGTTTTAGCCTCAATCAAGGGGAATTGAGGGGATTTTGTTCAATCTAAGAGCCTTTTACATCTCTGAAAAGTTCATTTCTCTTCATCTATTAACTCTGAATAAAAACCTACCATCATTTATGCATTTGTCCACTTATAAATCCTCAAGCTCGTGAGCTGTAGATCTGAGCCCAAATTTGGAGCTCACGGATGATCAATCACAGAGGTGCGTGCCTCAGAGCTGAACCACAAACGGATACTTCACAGCATTGTAAATCAGGACCTCAAAGAGTATTATTTAGCCTCAAGCAAAGATTGCTTGTTTATCAGATGGTGCCTGACTCTGGGATAAAAACCTTCCAGTAAATCTGGGTACCTTTTATGTGCTCGTGGAGACTGCCTGGCTAATTTGAACCTTAAAGCTCTCAAAAATTGCAGTGGTAACCACGCCTTTCATGTCAAAGAGCAGGCGTTGTATGATGAACCCCTGACAAGTCTAGCTGTAATGTAGGTGGTTTATGGGACCTCCAAACATATTATAATTGGTCTTAATGCACTCTCAATGAGAGTTTAGATCTGACATGAAGTCACTGGAGGTGTGGTCAACCTTAACACTAACATAACTTAGCCATTACAGCAGCAAACTAACCATAAACTGTACATCAGTGGCAAACCACGATAGTTTAAGGGTGAATTCAAGGTGAATCTTTGGGTTGGGCGAAGGCATCTTGTCCATGATTTAGTATCTGTTTTCACACGAAATGCCAGTACACGCCACAACACATCCTACACTATATGCTAGAAGTCATCACTGCTCCAGCAAGACTCCAGCAGATAATTTTCTGAATATTTTATTTTGTCGTCTGATATACTGCTGCACAGATATGGCAATGCTAAACCCCAGAAGATAAATCAAACGTGCAGTGGCTGCTTCTGATAACTCAATAAGCACCTGGACTTCCTAACATGTCACACCTGCACTTCTATATCGTTCCCATTCTCTAGCCTCACTGGGGGGCTCAATACACCTGCCTAGTGCATTTCAGCAGCCTACCAGCTGGGAGAGAAACATCATGCATGCTTAATTAGGAGGATCTGGAACCATGGGAACTGGATGGAGGTTTTTTAATCCATACTATCCATACTGTAACATCTTACAGGCCTGCACACATTAATACATTACATGTCACTGATAAAAAATAATTAGATACACCGAAACACTACTTAAATACACTATATATTTAGTAATCAATGAATGAATTCAGTGTATTATTTAATTTCTCAAGCCAATTAAAAAACAAAAAAGCCTTACATATGGTGAGGAGGACTAACAAGAGCTCCTGTTCAGATTTCACAACTGAAACACTTTTTGTCAGTTATCATGTTCACAAAAAAAAAAAAAAGCCCAAATGCCTAAATCTGTACCCAAAATGCTTTTATCACCATCATGTCTATTTTAAGATGGAAATAGTTCCTGTTTTAGAAAAGTAACATGAATGATTAAACCATATGACTTTCTTCTTGGTGTGTTCTTCTTTATTCACTCTGCAGAGAGTAATATAGACTTGATTTAATGAGTATATTTAACAAGGGGATGCTGAGGGGAGACTTTGTTGATCAATATTATTGTATATTTTCTATCCAATCAATTTAGTGTCTGCTTATGAGCCATTACCAAGTTTAATAAATAGGGTTTTGTTTAAAAAAAAATAATAACATACTGATTCTCAAAACCCAAAGGCATTTGTTAAATTGTATAGAGAAACGTTCGATGTCACATATAGACAACTCACAAATAAGCCATTCAATGAATAGACTGCATACTTTCTAATTGTCAACAATGCACCCAGTATTTAAACTAAACATTCACATCTGAACATTCCTGCTGAATTTAAATGACTGTTCCGCAAATGCAAGAGAAAATTATCACAAATATGTATAGTCAAATCAGCTTGTCATCAATGGCTTATTCCACCGAAAAATATTAAAATTCATGGCCATATTTCTGCAACTCTGAACTAAAGCAGGTGGTTGATACTTGAGGAAAAAAAAAAAAAAAAAACAAGAATCCATTAATAATGCATTCATAATCAAGTCTAAAGTCAAACCAAAGAAAACAATAACTATTTGGATAAAAAGAAGTATTTTCACATCAGACAGGTATACAGTATGTTTCCTTGAAGGGGGACGTGATTCCTGTGTGCTCTATAGGAAGACTACTCATTACAGCGGTGTTATGGCCACATGCACAGAGGTGGTAGTGCCTAAGAAGTCATTTCAGAGAGGAAGTAACATTTCCAATGAATTTTTTAGGGTTTTATGGGGCAGTCTTCTAGCCAGTGCAACACTATTGGCTTTAAGGTGAGACTCAGCACAACACAAGCTAGGCATTTATTACAGACTTTGTATCCTAGGCCCCAATCTGATATTGGGCCCAGCATTGCTATGGAGTGAACTCTATAAGCTCTGTAAGGGTGAGGACGGGAGAAGTAGTATGATAACTCAGAGCGTCCTGCTGTAATTATGGTATTCATGAAAAGATGAAATTGAGTGCAGAATAAATCTGTAGCTGCAGGCAAAATCAACATCTTGGAATTACACCGTGACCCCTGCATATCTTGAGGATACAGCACACATACCAAAACTTTGCTGTTTTTTTCAGTCAAGACTGAGGGAATGAAGTGCATCGATTGCTTGTGATTATTAACTAGACTGAGATAAGCCCTCTCCTTATTATGCAGATTACTGAGGCTCCCCGCTCCAGCATATTGTACAGATGCAAGGGAGCAGCTGCTCTTACAGATGGTGGGTACACGGATCTATCATTATGCCTCCATTGTCTCCACTTCAATTGTTTGGGGGACAACAGAACTGCATCAAAAAGGAACCCAACTGCAATGAATTAAGAAAGAGAAACGAAAACCATCAAGTAAATTTATACACCGGAGGCCATGGAACGGAGAGGAGCGTAAAGCTGAAGCTATTTCATATATACAGCCATGGAGTCGCCCACTCATGTATACTGTACCCAAATCTGTTGGATGCAACAATGTGCACCAAACATATGTTGTTTTTGTAAAATTCATGCCAAACTGGAAAGAGATATTAATTTCTTAAGATAAGATTTAGCTTTTTACCCAAAAAAAAAGACAAGTAACTTTTTCAACAGTGCATCTCTTTTTGCTTCCTCTCATCACCAACTTGAATTATTTCAATGGGATACAATCCTCATTACCTTTTTAGATTAGGGTTAATAAAATAACCCTTCAGATAATTCAAAACACACATTCATTTTCAACTAGCGCACAACTCAGGCTACAACTAATGAGTGGTCCAGAGCAGTGGATTATAAGTATTTGAAAACAAGCCACAAAGGCGTGCACAACGAAGGAAGAATATGCAGACAATGTCAATTTTGCCCTCAAGGGGAACCTCTGGTTGTCCATTTGCCTCACCACACCTCCTGCTGTGCACTGCTGAGATCAGGACACTGGTAACTCCTCTGATCAAACATGACATTCCACTAGAGGGAATTACATGCTCAGATTATAACAGAGAAGGTCACACTGCAGTATATTGTAAGTCATGACGGTAGTCTGACACTAGTCTGTGGTTAGCAAGGGTAATATTACTTTAAGAATTAATACACAGACATCAAAGTGAGTACAAGTTCCTACCTTTATCATGAATGCTGGTGATGAAAATTACGCTAAAAATACTGAATTAAAATGGGAATAAAAAAATAAAAAATAAAGAATCTTACTTCACTGATCTTGCCATGGCAGGTGACAAGCCATTAACAATTTAGCATCCAAGAAGAAACAAACAAACAAAAAAAAGAAATTCATAAAACACCTGCTATATCCCAGTATACACTTATGCTCAATAAAACAGCCTTACAAAGCAACTAATCCAGACTGTCAGTAAAGTGGACAAGATAACTGTAGACCTCACTCACATTATATTTATGGGAATGTGTTGAAGTATCAGGTTTTGGATTTTGGTGATCGTTGCCTTTGTTTGCATTTATAACATGAATCATGAATCAAACGGCTGATGGCAATGCCAGACACCCGATAGCTTTAGTGCATTTAAACCGGATACAGCATACTTGCTTTTAACACATTTCCTTGCACATGATGGCCACCTCGTGTACCCTGCATACATTTGGTGTGTTGGTTGTGCACTTCCTCCAAAATTAAAGCTACTCTCCACGCAGACGCAGGACATGCAAGGCAGCGAGTATATCTCCGGCTTAACGTTCTCATCAGGTAACGAGAAAACAAACATTATTTTCTCCAAATAGAAAATCAATTCCTCAGCAGAACCCCAAGGAAGCTACTGTATTGAGAGGACTTCCAAATTAATTAAGAAATCCCTTCCTACCATCTGTATTTATAGTATGTATGTATTCAGAATTCATGTAAAATTTATGGCATAAATAGGGCTTTCTCAAAATTTAATGAATTCAGAAAATAAAAGTCCTTGCATGAGGGTAAAAATGCACAATGGGCAGCAGCAGTATCACAATGGGTCAAAAGCTAACTCATATTTCATAATTAATTCCTTAACTTGTATCTGCTGCATTAAAAAAAATGTTGTTCTTTCTTCAGTCAAGTGTTCGTGGTGGGGGGAATGAGCTGCTGTCACCGCACAAAGCTCCCCTCAGAAGTCCACTTTGCCTCGTCTGTTGTTAGGACCTCGTCCACATGGGGCCAGATCTGATTGGAAAGCCCAAAGGGAGGAGCTCCACCAGTCACAGGGGCATTGTTAGTGCCTCCAAAATGGCTAGAGAAGAATGACTGATTATGCAACCACAGCCAGGGTTACTAATAGGAATTCTATTTGAATTTCTAACATAACAGATGTTTGCTGGGCACCTCCATGGAGTGTGCATACACAGTTATGCTAATTCACTAGTGTTTCCCTTCAAGTTAGCTCAGAGTCATTAGAGCACACAGCTAGCTTGGATCCCTCTGTCAAACTAATAATTGGCCATTATTGATATTAATTAACATTTTTGCTCCCTATCTCCTTTTTGACCTGCTATCTGTTGGTAAATCCAGTTACTGAGTCCTATTAAGGCAAAACAATCCAAGAGATTGTGAAGTACTTGTGAGCCATTTATCAGAAAGAGAACACAAAGCCAATTAGGAATGGGTGCAGACAGTTGTCTTCATTCTCCACTGACTGCTTTTTGATCTCCATTATAAATTGCTAATAGGGCAGATACTGCTAAGCAAGGGAGGAGGAGAAGAGGGTTGCCATTGCTCACTCCCGGGATGACAGGTGAAAGGGACCAGTAATAGTATTCTTACTTGATGAGGCGACACCGTCATCAGCTGGTATTTTCTGTTGAGACACATCACCGCTCCACCACCACTCCTGGTCAGTCACTTTAATTAGCTTAATACTATAATATTACAAGCCATTAAATTGGTGACGGTTCTCCTCCAGAAGTAATAACGTTTGGTCTCTCCGCCATTATGATGCAATGAGCATCGGAAGCATTGTGCTCTATAGGTTTATGGGCTCAGATCAACAAATCCTAATAGGTATCTATCGACCAGTTTATTTTCCACAAAACTCCGAAGAGACTGGTGGTTGCAAGAAAATATATCAAAAAGGCTATCAACAATGGTTGGATCTTCTGTGTAAAATCAATAGAGAGCCATAGATGGCTTGAGTTTTCACAGTTCTCTCTCGTCATTTAAAAAGACTGTGGGCTACATTGCAGGGAAGGGCCCAGGAGACTTCTGTAACATAGCAACCGTCCTATATGTTTGATAAGATACAGATTATCAATACCTAATCTGTTTTGCCAGTGGTGAAAATACAGCACACTTACTGATTTGAACTTGGTAACAGTGGAGTTCATTGCTGTTCTGACCATGCTTTAAGAATGGATGGTTCACCTCTGCAGAACAAAATGCCTCAATATCATGAAGGATTATGAGTTGTTGTTGAATTAGGTAGCGTAATGTAACCCGCATGAATCGCAACTTACACTCCTGCCTCCTGAATCCAGATGCTCCTGTGGCAGCCCAGGTCTGTGACAAGAGGTATAGCAGTCCCATAACTGAGCAGTATTTAATAGCCTGGCTTCAAGTGTAAAGGCTTTTTCCCCTGTGTATTACTCCCAGAACCTAATTACAAGTTTCATCATCAATCATGAGCATTATTTATTCAGTGAAATGAATTTCTAATTAATAACTGATGAGCATTATGGCCTTGAAGACTGTAAAGCAATTAATTATGTTCGGCAATGGGGAATATCCCTGTAAAGGACTACCTGGTGCACAGTCGCAGCACAGCAGTGCCAACAGGCTAATGTCCACAAAAAAGATGCACTGGATTGTTTTTCTACCTAAGCTTTATTGAGATAATTACTTTCAGAAACGTTGTCTTACGGCTGTCATGCTGTTGGGGATGAAACAAGGGTTCAGTCGTTTAAAAAAATGCAGGGAAAATACTGGAAAAAAAAATACTTTTAAATTTCGTTGAATTTTAGTCTGAACTGTTGCCTTCTATGTCCACATATAAGATGCTGTGCTGGACTCTAATCCTTTAGATTTACTTTTACTATGAGTGTTGGCCCTGAAAGCATCTCAGAGGTCAAGAACACGAGCTATACTGCCATTTCTCTGGTTTCTGATTGTAAGAAATTTGTCCTTGGAGATAAAAACAGTGTCAAGGGTGAAATGGCTTCATTGTGCATTTCTGTGGTCATGCTGTGGTCTTTATCTGAACCTGTGGCTCAGCTTAGTAATTTTCATAAGGTAACTCTTCAAAGTTTCTAAACCTTATCAAACTACACGGTTACTTATTAATATTTGCACCTGAGTAACTAGTAAATTACATTAGCGTAGTTATTTAAAAATATAAGTGCTTGAACAATGTACTATAATTTGTGCATAACTTACCTAATATTAATAGCTATACAGTTAGGCCTGCATCTACAGACATTTTCTTTACAAACGATGTTAGAAAATATTTTTTGCTCATTAACAAGTAATGCTCAAACATTTCATAATTACGTAACTGTTACATCGGACTGTACTTGTATGTAACCCTTCAGATAATCCTAACAGATAACCCTTACATACTCATGTATGTAAAATTATTTTTATAGTGTGTCACATTTTTGCATGTCTTTGCAGCCTCGACAAAACGCAACATGTTCATGTTGTGTACAAACAGGTATATGTGTTTTATATATGTCGTTTGTGGGAGGTGGGGGAGCAGCTTTCCTCTTTCTTACCGTGATTCAGATGAGAGGACGCCAGTCTCGTTCCGGTCCTGAACGAACCTTGCAAGGGAAATTCACCTTCTGGCATCCTCAAGTACAACATGCATATTTATGGGAATGCAAAATGAAAATATAAAAACAAGATATTCAAGATAATTAATGGTAGATACATTCGGAACTATCTTTGATAAAACAGTCGCTTGCGCTGATTGGCTAGCTGCACGCTGCACTCTTCCTCTACAGGTAAGTTTTGGGTTGCCAGTTTTGTATGAGTAGGCAGTAACAGAGCCTTAAGTTCTCAGTGTTGTCGACATGCTGGGATATTGATACATACAACATTTGATGTAAAGAAATAGCATATAGTAGCCATGGCTTTTATTTGCAACAAAAAGAAAAATAATGAATGTTAAATTAATTTTCAGTCTCCAATCTGGACCGATTTAACCCTCCTGTCGTGTTCGCGGTCAAATCTGACCGGTGTACAAGTTTTCTCTCCAAAAAATGCAGTTAATTTCATCTGTTTGTCATGAGGTTCCATGACTTTGTTCACACATGCCATCTGAACACATAAAATAAATTTGGAGAATTTTTATAAATTTTTGAATGTTTTATTTAACTTGTATACACCCATCGTGTTCCCGGTCACAAATGACCGGTCATTAGAAATGAATGGGTAAGACTACAATTAGTGTATAAAATAGAGTTAAACACATTCCCACACTCCTTTCCCACACCCCAACATGCACGTGTCTTTGAGCAGACACAGATGTGTGTGAACACACACACACACACACACACACACACACACATACACACCTTATACCCCTTTCTGGCTTCCATGGCAACCCCCACAGGAAAGTATCTCTCTGACTTCTTTCCCACACCCCAACATGTAGGTGTCTTTGAGCAGGCACACACACACACACACACACACACACACACACACACACACACACACACCTTATACCCCTTTCTGGCTTCCATGGCAACCCCCACGGGAAAGTATTTCTCAGACTTCTTTCCCACACCCCAACATGTAGGTGTCTTTGAGCAGGCACACACACACACACACACACACACACCTTATACCCCTTTCTGGCTTCCATGGCAACCCCCACGGGAAAGTATTTCTCAGACTTCTTTCTCACACCCCAACATGTAGGTGTCTTTGAGCAGGCACACACACACACACACACACACCTTATACCCCTTTCTGGCTTCCATGGCAACCCCCATGGGAAAGTATCTCTCAGACTTCTTTCCCACACCCCAACATGTAGGTGTCTTTGAGCAGCACACACACACACACACACACACACACACACAAACACACACACACACACACACACACACACACACACATGGACACAGACACACACAGACACACACAACTTTGCCCCTTTTTGGCTTCCATGGCAACCCTCACGGGAACCTTCCACGGGAACTGCCAACACCTGACACCTGTCAGGTGTCAGGTGTCAGGAAGAAGACCCAGCTGAGGTTGTGGTCACCTTTCGGTCCAAAAATGGTCATTTTTCCAGGACCTCATCCCCACCTGAGAGGAACAGTCAGCTTCCATGTGAAAATGTCATGAGCATGACTAACTAAATCATAGTGGTCAATGTTGACGGGAACACAAAAGATGCTATTTTTTTGCCACTATTTAGAAAATTGAAATGTTTTCAAAACAGTGTCCTTGGAAAACATTGAAATGAAGTACTCTGTGATAAATACTACAATATGTTTCATCTGAGTATTTGTTATAGTCAAAATAATATCTATATAATGTTTTTTTCCCTAAAAAACGAATGGTATGATCTCAGGTAAATTAGGCCTACAGCACATACATAGCAAATAGAAGTTCAAAACTTGTCATTTTCACAAGAGCAGAAGTTGATAAAAAGATCTAACACAACATTAGGTGATAATATGTATCATAGTGGATTTATAATCAAATATAATGTTACCGGTCACATGTGACCGGGAACCTCATGAGTGTTAGCCCAAAATGAACAGAATAGGAGGGTTAATTTATGGTTAGTTACTTTGAATGTGGATTCACACACACCATCAGAAGCCATCATGATGTGTTATCCACAGTTAAACAGAATGCAATACATAGTTGTGTAGATAAACAGAGGATGATGACACCTGATCTTTGCACTGACAGCCAGGTGAGTGCAAAGATCAAGTGATAGGGGCCTCCTAGTGCCCACCACTATAAACCCCTGCTGATGGTCTCCCTCACTCAACAACACAGACTGGGGCCCGCTGGGCTTGTGGTTAGAGAGCTATGCACAAACTCACTGAACTGAAGTTACATCCAGGGTAACCTCTGTTTCTATGTCATACATGCTCCGCACTCTAACGGGCTTTGCTGTTGGTTTACTCCGAAGGTGAAGGGAGTTAGGGATGAATGTACTCCCAGCTGGGTCGGACCATTGACACTGAATGGGTAGAACCATAGACTGTACATGAACCGGCTGTGGCTTTTGATTCATGGCAAATTACAGCATTTAGAGGAGTTTGTTTATGTCAGGAGAACTGATACATGGTTAACAGACACATGTTCTGTTGTGAAAATGAAAAAAAAGAATTGTGAAAATTTCTGATTTTGATTAAAAACAACAACAACAACAACAAAACGTTGGTTTTGTGAGGAGTTGAGCTTTACCCAGTAGGTTGTTGGTGGCTTTGCCAGAACATTATTCAATAACTTTGTTCATAACAATGCAGCTAATTAGGATTAACTGGGCTCACATCTAATTAGCTAATATTAACATTAGTCTGGATTAACATTATGAATTAGCTTCCAATCATTTTTAATAAGTTTAGCAGCATGCAGATGATTTTAATTAATTTCATGCTTTAACCTTATCTTCCTCCTTCGTTATTGCTAAGAGCTGCACACCGTTATACAGAGATCCACCAAACAGGCAGGTGCTTGTTTTGTAACAATGGAAGTGTCAATAAAGTCATTCAAACAAACTCTTCTGTTGATATGGTGACATCAGTGAACACTACAGCTGCTGCCTCTGCAAGGTGAACCACCTGGAAATACTCTGAATTGCCATGAAGCAAAGGCTCACAAAGGCCAATGCCAGCTCTACCCATTAAGTGTCTATGGGCTGGACTGACACAGGCCCAACACAGCTAAAGATCCAAGGGTGGTAGTCCAACACAAGCATTTTGATAGATAGGAGCTCCAAATCTGCTGAGCCAGTGGTTCAAGGCCGTCAGGCCGTCCAGAACCGTCTGTAGATCCCACTGAGGAGCAAAGCACCGAGTACAAGGTCTCCACCTGAAGACCCCTTGGAACTTCTTGTGGCATGGAAGTACAGCAACATGGAGGTACGTGATGGTCAGATCTATGGATGCCATCCAGCCCGCTGGCCAGATGTCTTCCAAAAGGCATCATTACATATGTTACATTTAGGGACCGGTAATGTACAAATGATGCACTGATAAAAGTGTTTTGCATTTAACTGTAACCAATAGTAAGCTTAGAATTGTAAGGCTCTAGTTGACTTAGAATGGTCAGAATTGAAGCATCCATGTATCACATGTATCAAATGTCATGTTACATGTGTGCTATGTTTTAAGTAATTTTTCAAGGTTAAATATTTAATTATATACTAAGAGCATTTACTAGTTTTGCTAGCTGGGATGCCAACTCTTTGATACGTGATGCTCTCCCTGCACACTAGCCATAAAGAACCTTAAAGCTTCACGCTCACATAATGGCAAGATGCTGGCTACTACTGAGTTATAAATCATGACTATCACATGAAAACCTTGCAAGTCCAGTTTGAGAATTTTCATGTTTTTACCTCGGTTGAAGGATCCCATGCTCCTCTAGAGGATGGGAAAATTCTATCGCCCTCAGGCTGATGAAAGCCCGTCAAAACCAATTCAATAACCTTAAAAATGCATGGTGTTGAAACAAAAAAACATTTTTTTTCTTGTACCTGAAGAAATGGTATTCTAGAGATGCAAGATTTTCTCAGCAAAAGGACAGAACCAGAATATTTATATGATAACTAAGTCATTCTGTTTGACTTTTATTATTCTTCATTGTTGACTTCACCTGTGTAGCCCTGTCCTAGATTAATGTTTTACAAATGAGCTTCATAGTGAAGACAAAGATATGACATAAAAACAAGGTTACACTGCAAAAACCAAGATAGAAGCAAAACACAGAAACAACAGTAAAAAAGAGAAAAGTGATCACAAAAAAAAAAAAAAAAAAAAAAAAAAAAATCTCCAAACAAAAAAACACATTTGTAGAAACAGGTCTTAAGAAGTGCTTTAAAAGACTTGGATTCTCCTAGCAAGAATCCAAGTTACCGAATCCAACAAGAATAAAACAAAAGCACAGGCAGCACTCTTCATTGGCCATATTAATGAACAATAAAAATAAATGCAACAATGTGAGCTTCCATATTGTGTTATTAAGGCCTGAGTACTGTCATTTGCAAATTATTGTTGGTGCTAAATATGATACTGTTAATACATAATATCTTGTGTTTCCCAGTGTTGTAAGGCACCTCTTAGTGTAGTTTAAAGGATACATCAGCATCAGACCTGCGTCTTGTCTTTTCTGTAATTGTGCTATGTTAGTGATTCTTTTCAAGGTTCATTTCAGTTATTGTGTCTCTGCAGTAACCACGGGTCAGACACAGATTGTTTAAAATGAAGGTAGATTATTGTATATTTTCATCTAGACATTACAATAAAATAGACAGATTATGGAGGAGACACAAAAAGAGTCAAAATTATGATAAAGAACCATGAGAGACTGTAATTCTTTCATTTAGGAAATGGAAATCAGCGAAGCAGCTCCTTAATTTATCTGTTGTTTCAATTCAGCATAAATTTTTGCACATTTGTGGCAGTTTTTTTTTGCATATACTCATCTCATAAACTCTATCCACACCAAACAGAGATGGATTGAGTCATGCGTGGCTGTTTGAGCCATCTAGAGTAAATGTAATAAATGTGCATGACTATAATGCTGAATTGCAGCAGTATCTTAATCTATGTGTGTGTGACTGCTTTTTGGGGGGTTGAAAGACTTCTTCTTCTTCTTCTTCTTCTTCTTCTTCTTCTTCTTTTTTTTTTTTCTTTCTTTTTTTTTTTTTTTTAGATCTCTTACTTAATTAAGTATAAAGTTACCACCCTGGCATTTTTCCTGACCAAAGTACAAGAATGTTAATATGATAAGTAACAGGATGGCAACAGGGTTTTCATCCTGGTCTTTCCAAACTCACAGGAAAGGCCTAATGTGGGTTAATTAGGTCAAAATCTTGATTGGACCAATTAGGAAGTCGCACACCAATCTGAATTAAACCAAATGGCAAAGGTCTTTTAAAATCAGTTAAAAGTTAAAAACTTTTGTTACACAACACTCTCAAATAGCCCTTATATGAAAACATAAGGTATTCAAGTAGTTACAGTTTTATCAGCACTTTTATTTCATGTTTTGCAACTAAATTATTAAAACATGACATTGCTCATCACTCCATCAGTGTTGGTATACATGTTTTTCTACTGACCAGTATTTTTTTCATAGCAGTGGTTATGAAAATATGGTTGGGGGACATAATGGGAAATTTGCGCATAATCTTGAGTCTTGTATCTATTATTATCGTAATTTTTCTCCTACATTTGATAGCACTGTGTACAGTGTAAGGGACAGGAAAGAGAGGGACCGAGTCATAAGCCATGTCAGTGCGTGGCAGGTGCCCATGTGGTGTGTGGCCTTATTCACATCATGTTAAGCAACATGGGTCTCATGCAGATTTGGGCCGTTCCTGTTCACACTCTAACTATTCAGTATGCACCGTGGATTTGGGCTTCCTTTGGTTACACGTGGATTCATTCAAAACCTTGTCTTCTCTGTCCTTCAAAACTATATGTTTGAAATTCAGGCCATGAACTTTTGTCCTGTTCATGTCTCTCTGCAGAGGCATTGTCTTTAAATGTCATATCAATTATGTCCATATTAGCTTTAGTTAAAACAACGGTGCACATAGACTGAACTGGCAACGTGTCCTTTGGGACATTATTCATTCTTTCATTCATTTTCTTTATGCACTTAATCCAATCTGAAATGATTTTGTATATTCCTCACCTTGTTAAAAAGAAATCACAGAAATGTGTTATGTCACAAATGGCTTTTATAAAAATGTAAAAATGTGAATGTGAAAGATGCAAATTTGCTCTTGTGCACCAGGCCCTCTAAAGCACATGAACTGATGATGATGTTTAGAAAGCAACATGATGGAATTTATCTTTGATTACGTGTTGTTTATTATATCACTGTCAGGTCAGTATTTTAACATCTACTATATATACTGTACTGTAATATCTACTTCCCGTCATTAAGAACTGTGTTACTCCCACATCGTCTTCAGACCCTGAATCCGGCTGAGGCAGCAGCTGTGGCCGGACGGCGCAGGAGGGCCGTCGCTGACCAAGCAACTTAGCCACAGAGTCATATTTATTGCCTGTAAGATTTTCTTACCCAAAAATTCACACCTTGTTTTTGTTTTGGGACTTTGGTGTTTATTAATATGAAAATTTCTTTCAGATTTATTGCATGGTTTGGGGGACTTAAGGAAAGGAGTTTGCAAATGCCGTAGGTGTTTTTCAAACCTACAGTTTTTGGTTCAGACTCTCCTGAATTTTTTTTTTTTTGCAAATTTCAGATAATTTTGACACCACATAGAATGAGATTTTCACTAAACTTTCAAAAAAAAAAAAAAAAAAAAAAAAAGCTCACCAGAAATTGCACATCTCGGTCAGCTTCAAACTGAACTGTTGTTGTGATGTGAAAGCATTTCAATAGTTTCAAGTTTGAGGAAATTGCGGCACCGGCACAGGGCCGTTTGGGGTTTACTGCAGGACGTTTTACTTTAAGCCTTGTAGCAGCTTGTAGTGCGTTGCTACATCATGATGGTGTGGCATCGAGTGAAATGCCTCTTGAATATCTGGGCAGAGGACTTTGGGCAGAGGACACTGCATCCCTGTGTTTCTACTATGTGCCATTCAAGTAAGTATCAAAAGGTTCCCTTGCAGTTATGGCAGGGTGAAATTAATCTTGAAATGAAGCAGTGTAAGTGGACTCTGATACAGATGTTATCTACACCATGTGCAAAGACCTTTAAAGACTTTAGCATTTTGTTTTTCTTAAAATTAGGCCTGCGTTTCTCATAAATCTTGTTAACTTCCTGTTTTAAAGAGGATATTACTAGATGTCCCTCTCCCTCTTCCTGCTGTCATCCCTCATGTTTGTTTTGAAGAGCAAGAAAAAGTATAAGAGCTGATAACCAGGTCTTAGGCTGGTTATTTCAAGAAGTTTCTTAAAATGCAGTATAAGGGAAGTGGAAGTATAAGGGAATGGTAGGTCAGGTGGTGGATGGGAATATGCATTTAAATAAACTGGAAAAAGCTGTGCCATAAAGTAGATTCCATTTGTACCATAATGTAGTCCAGGAGATTTTCCATTAAATCTAACCTGGAAAAACAGTGTGTCAGTCTTAAGTGTTCTTACTTCTTTACAGTAATTATAATAATGTCTAAGAAGTAAGTCAGTGATGATTTACTGGTGTCAAAATGATAAATGCATCAAAGCCAGAGTTTGTACATTGTCTGTGAAGATGCATCTGTTCTGATTCTGATTCTGGCCCTTAGAGAATAAGATATCAAGATGCTAGACATAACAGGATTTGGGATGGATGGAGTTGAAGGAAAAAACAAAATATGTTTCTAATAGTGATTGAAAACATCATATTTTTCAGTGTTGTATGAGTAGTGCACTACTAGTAAACCACTGAATTATTTTACACAAAGTTTAGTGGATTGTGTGATCTTTTTTTTTTTTTTTTTTTTTTTTTTGAGGTTTTAGTATAAGAGCGGTTTGTCGTTAATAGCAGTTGTTATTCACATAGTTCATAGTTAGCATGTGACATAACAGTTTTAAATCTCTGAACATGATCCAAATCTTACACATAGTCTTTCCTAGTTTCTGCGTCACTATCTGGGTCTCGACTTCCCAATTCCACCTGAAACCCTTGCTTTTTTTCCTGTGTCTGTCTTTAGAGACCCACACATCCCTGCCTCACTCCAATGACCTGAGCATGTACTCAGCGCTGTCAGCACACGGTAGCCTACTTTGGATGTAGATAAAGTGCATATTTAAACCAGCTACATTTCCAGGTTAGAGTGTGTGTTGTCTGTCTTTGTGTGAAGTAACTGCATATCCCTCTCTTGTTAATGGATTAAACAGAATCGGTTTAGAGAACTGGCCAAATGACAGCAGGTCAGTTCATTATACATTATGCCACTCTTACAGCACTGCCAGCTCGCCCACTGCAGGCTCTCCTGTGTCATTCCTCAAGATGAGTGAGACATATAGAAGAGACAGGACTGTGCACATCCCATAACTGTCCTTCCCTGCAGGTCTTCAAATCTCTCTCTCTCCCTCTCTTTCTCACACACACGCAAACACACACACACACACACACACATGCACACACACACACACACACACACACACACACACACTGAGAGAAAGCTTTCTTCTTTCCATCTGGTAAAGTGGGCTGTTGTGATTGATTTGTGGATTTGCTCCCCCTTTTTTTTCTCTCCATTTAAGTGAAATAATGTATGGAAGCAATCTGGCGACAGACATTTTGGAAAATCTATTTGAAATCATTTCAGCTGAAGCCATGGCAGTTTGTCTTCTAAGGGGAGAGGAGCAAAGTATAATTGTCTGCAGTCTAGTAAAACACAGTATAACTGCCATCACACTTGAGTGAGCTTATAGCCAGCTAGTCCCATGGCCTCTAGAAGATAGAGCAGTTAATGTTCCCTTTTATTTTAGAGGATATGTCACTTGTATCGCAGATTTATACCATGATACAGCAATTTTGTCCAAACAGATGGATAATGGTGTCACCAGGAAAAAGCCCTGTTTTTATTGAGTTTAGAGCATATTGTTTAGATAGGGGACTGTGCTGAACAGCTCTGCCAGCGCTTTCTCTCTTTATCTCCCTAATCTTGCCAGTATTAGATTTGATCATTTTTGTTTGAAGGAGGAAAATGTGGCTGTAATGGCTTCCTAATAGCGAACACAGGGGATACAAATCCAGGGACCCTGTTCTGTAGTGCTTCCATAAGCACCACTGATTTATAGAGGTCTTTATGACAGAAAGGAAAATGATCTGCTGCAGGTATAAATCAGGTGAGGAGTAGGAAATTGAACTTAGATATCATCTTGTCAGATGCTTAATGCTCTTCCTCCTGTCACATTCGATAGGACCAATTTGGAGAATCCTGCAGAGGTAAAAAGAAGACAATTAACAATGACAGTGCGGTAATAGATGAAGCCATAAAATGAACCTGCTGCCTGCAGGATGCTTTGTATGATTTCCACTTGAGGTAGTGCCAGGGGTGTGCTGTCCTGGCCTTCCATTTCCCCTCCTGAACACGGAAAATTCTGCTTTTGGTGCATTCTGGAACACAACATGAGACGTCTCTCGCCTCAAAATATTGTTTTTGTAAAACAAAACAGAGTTTCAGTTCTCTTAAGGTCTGCTCTGCAACAGATATGTTTATAGTCCTGCATATGAATGGACTTGTAAATTTAGGTAGACCCTGTTTGTCTGATATTGATTCCTTGGGCATTTTCAAAACGCTATTTTAAATTAATCAATACATCAATGGTTGGGCAGAAAATGCTCTACAGAAGCACTAAATGTGCAAAATAAATTCCATTAGTGTGTTGAAATATAATATGCATTCCCGTGTATGATAGTAGATCAATTTTAAGTTACATGATTATCTAACACAACAACTAAATAGATATTTTCATACGTACAGTTTCTAATACACTCCAGGAAATATAGAGCTTTTAAACCCAATGCATTCTGGGTTTCTATAGTTTTGCCCTCGGAGCTCAGTATACAGTGAGGGTATGACAGTATGCTGTTTACAGTAATAATTGTTAGAATTGTTTTGAAGCTGCAGCAGATCTCATTACTCAGTTGTGTAATGAGTTCAGGATAGGACAGAGAATGACAATGCTCTCTGATCCCTGAATGTCACTCTGCCGCAAACTAAAGCACAGTGGTTTATTGCCAGCATCATGCATTCAGTGGCATGCGTTCATGACTTGACAGATAGAACATGCGGGGGAAAAAAAGGAAAAAGAAACAGGGTGCAGCGGTTTCAAATGACCTGAATTTTAAAAACTAATTTCTGTGAAGCTGATGACCTTTTGTGAAATCCCTTTACGCTGTTCAACTTTGTCAAGTGGCAATTCAAGTCCAAGTAGCTAAGAACTAATAACCAGAGATCTACTGCTCAGGAGCCATCACCTCTCATAGCTCATCAAGCCAAGCTCTTGTGCGATCTAATTTGATTTTAATGCTTCTCTGAAGGGGATGGTGCTCTTATTACTGTGTAATGATGCTGTTGTCAAGAGCCAATGGTGATCTCTAATATCCCAGTCATGTTAACTGCTTTTGTGACACTCATCTCAGCATTTTCCACTTTGTCTTCAATACACAATGGGCTGTGCAGCACATTTATTATTTTGTTATTCTTTCTTTTGCCAACTACTTTATTATTGACAGAAACATGGTAAATCTTTAAAACTCCCTCCTTTATTATCTCGGTGTGATGTGGTACATTTTGTATTCAGTACAGTAGATGGAGGATAACGATGAAGGTCTTCACTGAGATGAGGAGAATTTTGAAGTGCTCACACTCGGGGGCAGCAAATGGAAAAGTGACAAGCCTGGTGCACTTGTCTATTTTACTTATTCTGTGCCTCTGTTTCATATTCTGCCTCGCACTGTGGGGTTATTTTCCTCCAGGGTTCAGGAGGGCACGCTCTTTCATTTCTTCAGAAAATTGTTTCGCAGGATTTCAATCTTTGGCTGCTAGATATGACAAAACACAATATCAAGAACACTTATGTTTCTTATCTGCCATTTTTTCTGGGTATAAATAAAAGATCAGTATAAATTTAAGTCAAGTGGCCTCGAATGCACATGTGAGAGATGAGTATGAAAACAACTATGGACCTTGGGACAGCCCCACTGTACATTTTCATCGCTTGCTCAGAATTACCTTGGCACTGGGGCTTTGTGTGTCATTTGTCATCCTTGAAAATCAATTAGTGATACTATGATAACAGTACAGACGCAATCCTTTCACAGTTTGGACAATTGCACATAAAACCCTGAGAGTGTATCTTTTATTTTTACATCATGTAAACCGTTTGCCATGTGATATGCAATAGTTTCCAGTGATGGTCAGTTTCTGTACTATCATCACCGTAAACATCCTGATCAGGAAGCCGGGGAATGGTCTCATATACTGACTGTACCTAAACAGACCTTAAATTTGCTATCCAGTAAATATCATTTCACAATACAAATGTTCACAGCATCAGAGTAACACTGGACTGAAAGGCAAAAATATTAGACAATAGCTGAGCAGATATATTTTTAAGTCTCAACTATTTTTTTCCTGTACATCCTTCTGAATCTGTCGAATCTTTCCATCTGTCCCATGTGTTAAATCTTCCATAAATGAGGTATGGTTTTGTGACTGACATAATCTGCCAGTGAAACAAAAGATTGAATGCTCTCACACTGAGTTCAAACCTTTCCACACAACTAATAATTCTACTGGCTGATGAGTAAAAACTGTCAAAAAAAAAAAAAAAATTGACAAAATGATTTAATGCAAACGACAGATAAAAAGTATTACCCAAAAACGAGTTTTCAATCCATCACACGGGACAGAGATCTTCTTTTATATGTTTACTTAGGATGATGCACATATATGCAGCCTTTGGCGTATACTGAATAACCTCCCAACGGAGTGAAAACATCCAAACGTTGTCCTATTGATGTCCCATTTTTTTCCTGTTTGGCTCTTGTCAGAGGTCAACCTCAAACAGCATGCGGTGGAATCAGGCGTTACTGTTGGTGTCACATTGATGCATTACAAAGCCCAGGAGGTCACGTCTCTGTAAACATACATTATCAAAACCCATAGATGTGGGATGTTGACCTCACCAATAGTTTACGGTGTATCTTCAGGGGAAAAGGGGTCGTGCAGTGGCAGAGAGCAGCTTTGTAGCTGCAATGACTTTCTCGTTGCAAATGAAGAGGGTCAAGCAATCAAGACTGGCCGGGCTGAGTGTCAGCACCATTATCTTACGCTGTCTGAAATGATCAATGAGCTAAAATAAAATGATCACAAACTAAAATTGACCTGCTAATGAAAATGGACTGTTATAACATGCTCTTTTAAATGCTCCGTGGTAGGCTGGGTAGACAGTCTAAGGAAGCAGTTTACATTAACATAGATGCTGCTCACACAGGTAATAGCTACATTTTCCAAGAACACGTTGGAGTTATTACTATCATTGCTATTTACATGTTTTGCCTATTCTTTGTTGGAAATGTTTCAACAAGCAACAAGCAATTCTATGTTTATAAATCTGCCACTGTAGCAACTCCTATTCAATCCAAATCCATTGCTATAAATTCAACATCACTATCTTGACAAAGCTGGTATGATGCTGGGTACACATTAATGTTCTCAAAAGTTTATTAAATATTATTTAGACAAAATTGGCATTTACACATTCAGCACACAGATACCGTTGCGTAAACTGAAAACAGTTCAATGACTTTATTGTCTATACATTTATAAATATATATGACACACTGGCAATATTTTGAAGCAGTGGAGATGGGATGATTTGCACTGGCGGGGCAACAGTGGATTAGGGAGCAAATGTAAGAGAGGGACATAAAAACAGGGTTGGCTGCAACTTCCCATCCATATTGTTTCAAAATGTTGTATGTGTGTCATAGCCTTAAAATATAAAAGGCACAAAGTACTGACATAAATCTCTTTTTCTCCTTTTCAGCAATAAATACAAACGTGCACCTCTATAATGGTACCATGGTTGTGTAAACGTTAGCTCCACTGTGTTAAAGTACCAAACCTTCTCAAATACTGTCATGAAAGGCACAGCATTATAGAAAAATATCTATAAATATTATTTCCCATAAATAGAAATATCACTTCCCACAAACAGGATGCTTTTTGCAGTATATAACCTGGACAGAATAATGTTATACATTCAGTCAAGAAACCAGAAACAAAGAAAAAAATGTGGAAATATGAAACTGAAATACTTCTCCTATGCTAAAACATCATAGAGACAAAAAAGAAAAGAAATGCAATTGACATGAAATTAGACATCTCCTTGCTCTCGCTTATGACAATGGGCTGGACATGTAAACAAAGTTGAAAAATGGGGTTTGTTTGGCTGTTGCTAACAACTGCTAGTACTATGCATTTAATTAATAAATTCATCTTTATTGCTAGAACTACAAAAGCAATTCTGAAAAGAAAAGACTTTCTGTAAGTTGAAAATGAGGTTAACTATCGGCTTTGTTGATGCCTTGTTCCAACTTACGTCATTTACTTATGAGTTAACTATTATCATGTTTCCTCAGAGAAAGACAGTAAAGCTCCAGCAGGATGAAGTACATCGCTTTCTATTCCACTTCCATGGCAGACAAATCTTGCTCTGCATCAGATTTCTCAGAAGGGACATCCCGGGACTCCGGTGTGCTTTGCTCGTCAGATTCGTGGCTGCCGTCTGTGGTTGGAGTTTCCGGCTCTTGGGCAGCTGCCTCTGCTTCAGCAGGGGCTTCAGTGAGCTTGTTTTGGCCTAAGAATTAGAGATCAATTAAATTTTGACATGCATTCAGAACATGTATAAACAAAACTCCATAAAATAAAGCACCGTTTGAGCCCAGATAAAACAAATTAAATAGTGGTTTCTAATTTATACTCTCAGTATTGATGTTAATGGGCTGCAAGCATGACACAAAATTTTAGAGGCATGTTTTGTGTCTTACTGTGAGGATTAACCCATTTTGCATTAACATACCTAACCCAGGCTGCTTATCTGCGTCAGGACCAGATGATGGTAAGGGTGCTTCAGGTGACATCTTCCGCTCACCAATGATCTCAGGCAGCCGAGGAGCCTGAGGCCTGGTCTTTCTCGCAGGGTTCAGGAAATAACAGTATGCACATCGGAAGGCTGAAATAAGACACATAAAACATCGTACATATATTTCATGTCACCTGAGTCAGTCTAATACATTCTCATACAGACACAGATTAATATACATGAATATGAAACCAATGACAAAAGAAAAAAATGCCTGAGATGCATAAACACTTCAGATCGATGTGCAGCACTAGTTTGCATATTCAATCTTCTGTTTTTGCTTACAGAGGTCGGTGGTGGCAGAGGCATTTAAGAGCCATATGATATACTATGCTGCCAAATGGTAGAGGGCAAATGAAGGCATGGTGTTTGATGGAGACTGACAAAGAGTGTTGTGTTTCTCTAAATCTTACCAACATATTCAAATTCCTCTTTTAATGCCATGCCGTTATGGGACAGACACTGCTGGCATATGAGAGCATATCTAAGAGAGAGGAAAAACAATCTGGTTGTGAATGCAAACATGGAGTGACATTACAGAAAGATCATTCTGCTGATATATAGGATGACATTTCCCACAGCTCAAGTGGAGCACATGTATTGGTAATCCACTAATAATCTTGGGACATTAATCTGCAGTTTAACATTAATTTCCATAGCAAGAGGGTGTTAAATCTAGCAATTATGTACAATATGAAGTGCATCTAAATAAATCTAAGCAGTGTTGTAATTTCTGCAGGTTTGAACAGGGAACTCAGAAGTTCATTCTAAATAATTACACTTAAAAGAAAGAATTATTAAAAGGAATCATTATTCCAAGATAAACTCAAATATGAGTGTATTACTTATAAGAGGTTGCCCTGTCTAAAAGCATGGGTTGTGTACCTGTTCTGGGGGCCATCTCCAACAAGATACTCAATGACCCTGTCCATAGCACCTCTCTCCCGTGGGAGCACAGGTCTGGCCAGGGGCGGGCCTGGGGGGTGCATCCCTGTTAAAGCACAACACCCACGCCCATTAGCGACACACAACCCGCTGCAGTCTTGCATACAAATCACACTAAACAGGGCCGGAGTAGGGGAAAAGCTTGCTAAAACAGTGAGGCGCACATTCACAGTTAGCTGCACAAGGCATGATAAATTTTACAAAACCTGCCCCTTTTTCTTCATGACTTCAGACTGATTTCACTTGCAAAGCACGTGCAGATTCCCTGCTGTGTTGGTGAGTAGTAATTAATATAATCTAACATCAAGAGCAATCATAGGAAGATGACTGGTCATTTCTGTGAGACTTGGCAGAGTCTCAGTATCCTGCTGGTTATTAATTTACTAACATATGGAAACTCTGTGGTGACTCTTTGTATCAAATTGCTTTTCACTTTCAATTTTCAATAGAAGCCACTGATAGCATCAAGTCATATAAACCATTTGTGAGGTGTGCCCAATGCCAAAGGTAATTTCACCAAGCATTAAGAGACATTTAGTGAGATTCTACCACCATTGCCCAGAGAACAAACGCAGGTCTGGCTAATTAATCACAGTTAACATAATCTTGCTTCGTGCATACCTCACAGTTGGCATTCCACATGGCAATTACAGCATGCTGCCTCCTCCAGGAGCACATTTTCCTTTACTGCTAGCACTTATTTGCATTTTCTATGGAGTGTTCATAGTCCAGAAATAATTAATATTGAATATTCAATACTTCCACACTCTACAGAAACCTTCCTTATACAACATCGTTCTTTGGAGTCTCTCAGTGTGTTGGGTTGGCTGGCTTTTCAAATCTTTAAAAGCAACCAAACATCAACAGCACATTCTATATTGCTGGTGCCAAAGCAAATATTTCACATTTCCAACTGTATCAAAAGTAATTGCCTACTTTTCCAACTTAGTTCACTATTGTACACTTGTTTGAGAAGGGTTTAACCTTTTAGTAAAATATCAGAAAGCTAGATTCATACAATTACCCATTACAACTATAACATATACCACCCTTGCTGACAACACACACCAGAGCCTTGAGCAACTGGGGACACAGAGCCAGGGAAGAGTAAATCACACCTTAATCGACCACATTATGATGTGGTCCCCCTGTGTGCAGGTAACTCACCGACTCCTGGAACAGGTGTGCCAGGGGTCACAGGCTTCCTCATCAAGCTCTGCTGAGCAGCTACAGCCGACAGGCTCCTCTCTGGGGGTCCACCTGGAGCAGAGTGGGGAGAGCGTCCGGGGTAGGTGGGCCCCGAGGCAAGAGGGGGACGGGCTGCAGCGCTGCTCGCTGGATTCACCGCCACTGGGGGAGTCTTTGAGATGACATTACGCTGGCGGATTTCTAACACAGGAAACGGCAAGTTGCTCAACACTGGTAGGCAAAACCAAGGCAAAGTAAGGCTCTTTTCAAATAGCGCTGCCATGTTCAGAGATCATAGCTACCTTGTCCTGGTTTTGGAGTCATTTGAGGTCCAAGTACAGTGGCTTCCAGCTCCTTGATATAAACAAATAACAGACATGGTTTTGAATGGCCAAAATGAATGAATCATAAAATAAACTAAGTATGCAATTTTGAGGAAAACCATAAAACTCACGACTTTTTTCTTGGAATCAGGGTCAAATCTCTCCAAAATCATTTTAGCATTTTTATAGGTCTCAGTCTCCATAACTTCTTCAAGCTGAAAAAAAAGTGTTTAAAGGGTACATGTATAAACTATTTTTCAATATAGATTCAAAGAGGAAATCAAACAAAGAATGGCAGATCTAAGCTAGACTGCTCAGTAATGAGAAGAACAGTATCAACTAGAAGAGTGTACTCGGTAGAGTGCAGATCTCTGCCAGGTGTGTCTCCTCTCCAGCCTGCCCTAAGTGCTGAGCAAGACTTGGGACAGATTCAGCAGCTAATTGTGTTGTCAAATGCTTTTTAAATTACATATGAAATTACTGTATGTTTCAAAGATGATACACTACATTATGAATGTGTTTCATTTCATTAAACACATTATGCCAGTGGTCAGGAACCTATGTGTTTCAAAAAGAGCACCCAATTAAAAAAGCAAAATTCAAAATTACGACTTAAAGGTCACTCTCTCTACTCTTACGTGCATGTGTGCATGCACGCACGCACGCACACACACACACACACACACACACACACACACACACTCTAAAGACCCGCAACGATTAGGCAAATAGTCCGCTGACACATGAAACAGCAACAGTTGTTTTACACGTCATTTCTTACAGTTGTGGTCGAGCGAACTAAACAGTGAATGAACAGAGAGAGTGTAGTGAGCGAGAACACACATTTTTCAAAGTTCATCAAATCATTGCAACCATGAGACGTTCATCATACAGGTATAGGTGTGCACAAAAAAAAAAAAGGCTGAATTTAGGCCCAGTAGTTTTCACGATTAGCCGTGCACAGACAGACAGACCGACACAGATGACCAATCACATGATCAAACGCTGCATGGCGGAGATGATAATAATCTGATTATCTGATATGAGTAATGAATATTTCCAGGAATACCCACCATAACCTCAAAAGTTAAGGTGACTATGAAAGGACACCAGTAAGTTATCTCCCTAAATTGTACATCTTCATTTAAAATAAGTGCCAAACATTGCTAATTATTTACATATAATATGAAGAATAATTACATTCACTACTTCGATAATGGAGAGTGTGAAAATCCATCAGCCCTAATTATTGAAAGTTATTAGACTTGACAGAGGATGACAAGCAATTTCTCAGATTTATTTCTTTCCAGCGTTAAATGCTATTAATTAACATGACATTAGCAGAGTGCTTTACTGAGTTAAGTCACTGTACCAATCAAGTGCTGTCTGTATTGATATTAGATTATTTATTAAGAGGAGCAAATATCTTGCCACAAAAGCCTGTGGAGGATCAATAAAAGAACCATACATGCTTAGTACATGACTTAAAGTATTAAGTTTAAGTCCCAAATACATCCTCTGTAGAGTTTTTGAGTTATATAACATGTCTCTGACTCATCTGATCATGTTGTAAGCAGTTCTCTAAATCTGACACAACAGGATGATTTGAATGACAACTGTAGAGAGATGCTTTGACTTATCACCACCAACTCTGATTGCTGAAAAACCAATTATAATAATGGACAACTAAAAGCAAATTTTTAACACAACACTAACCCTAACCTCCTTTCTTCTTCCATACTCTTATCACTATTTTCATATTCAAATACACCATCAGTCTTTTCAGTTAAATTGTTTTCTTTTTGTGAAATGTATTAAAAGCATTTTAGGGCAACTTTGTTCATGCTTGTCTTAACACAGCATCTTTGTTTTACCAGCATCAAGAACGAGGACAACGCCAGCCTTGGGCCATTTCAAACCACAAGTGTCATGGGTATCAGTGCACTTTGGGGCCATGGGCAACAGAGTGGAAAGTGTGGGAAATATATAGATCCAAGAAGCATGAAGCTTCCCTTAAATAATCATATGTATTAAGTGAACAAACATCAGACAGTCACTTACTATTTTTCTTTTTTGTGCTTTGAGCTCCTCTAATTTTTCATCTGCAACAAAACAGTTTTAAAATTAAAATCAAAAGGCTTTTAATGAAACATAAAAATAACAATATGTATCAACAAGTAGTATCTTACTGTTTTTTTCAGTCCTCCGAGAAAAAAGAACAATGAGCATTTTTCGAAGTAACCAAACTCTAAAAGGAAAACCAAATAAACATTTTAAGGTAAAGAAAAACAAAATAAGCTATTTAGGACAGTGAAAATGAAGAATTACTTTGTATACTTACAATAATGGAAATACTATAAAGGGAAGAGCCAATATGAGCTGTCCCATCAGCTGTTCCGGGAGGTACCACAAATACACAACTGCACTTGTGATCAGGTAGAGAAGAGAAGAGTAAAAAAGAAGTCGCCCGACCCATATCTTCAGCTGCCTTTGATACTTTTCACTATATTCCTCAAGAGTCTGTATATCCTGTGAAAACAAGGACAATCAGTGCATTAATACAGGCAAGTGACCCCATTAATAGGACAAGGTCTGTTAAAAACATGTGAATACACTGAATTACAAAAAATAAAACAAGGTATTCAAGGTATCCAAAACAAGGTATATTCAGGTATCCACTTTACCTTAACCAGTTAATAAGGCTATAATCCCCAACAGACCTAATAAGATAGTTTCAGAATTTTCGAACACCTAATCTGTTTTTTTTAACTAGTGAAGCTGAAAAATCAATACCAACTTATTTAGCAGGATGCATAATCAAAATGCAAATATGCAGCACATAAGAGTAGTAGTATTATCCAACAGTGGCACTAACAAATGGGTGCATGTCTTGCAGAAACACTTGGTCAAATCATGTGCAAATGTGCCTTTTGGCAAGAAGGCCAACTCATTCAATGCAGTTCACTTTTACTTCCCAATTAACAAATGACTCATTCATCTTTCCTTTTTATGAAGAGGGAAATGTAACACCACTGAAACTGTTGATAATCCCCATCCAAAAATAGGCCTAGCTGGTGGACAGAATGGAAGTCAGTCTTAGTTACTGTGGTTAAAATGGTGCTGCGGCAGCATGTGTGTCTGTCACTCTGAGCACTGCACAAACTGATCTAAAACCTAGCCACATCACAGGCTCAGTGAGCGCACTGTAACGAAGAAAATACATTAAGAAAAAAAAAAGAAAACAAGCACAAACAAGAAGCTAAAATGCTCTCTTGTAATGTCAGTGTATCTACAGGAGGAGTAGCAGGCCAACACCCAGCTCTTCATGTCCTCACATGTCATGGTTCACCACAAGCTTATTCTTCCGCTCAGGTTGCAAGTAGTGTCTTCGTTAAAAGACAGAAGAAAGACCAGCACAGCAGTTAATAATGGCGGATTTAATCTTAGTACTATCAATGCCCACTACTGCCAGAGTACTCATGAGGAATGCCACCTAACCTTTCATGTAAATATGTACATTTACCCCAAGGCCCGGTACTAAAAAGCAACGTAACACCTGCTTAACTATGAAACAATGCAATGGGTAGTGGCTTTGAATCTAATTATAGGTGTATCCGTCCTCATACATAGAGACATGCAAGTAAACAAGTGAGCTCAGGAAACCCTAATCAAAAAGTCAAAAGTCAAACTGTCAAAATGCTGACAGGTCTTTTTGACCCAAGATACGGGACGTAGCCTATATTTCTATTCAACATGTGTGAAATTAGTTACAAGTTTTGGTGACAATGAGGAACACACATATTGGATGATGATTTGAACAATGTGTTCTGAAGTTTTCGTTTTTTTAAGTGCAATATTTTTTAAGTAAAGTAAGGGAATCCTGTTTTTTTTTTTTTTTTTTTAGATAGGGGAAAAAGATATACACTGCAAATAAGCTCCCATGGTATCATTTATTTAGACAATCAAACCAAAAATGTTTCGAGCACACAACTCTTCTATACAAATTAAACTGCATTGTGTATGTTGTTTTTTGCAGTTTTTAGTTTTGCCAGTGGTTGCCTGAGAGGTGCATGTCTGTTGTTTTAATTCAAGTTGTCCAACTGTTCAGCGAAAAATAATCAACACTCCAACAATTTCAAATAGAACACAACCTGCAAAATTAATCACAAAAGCACCCCAACTGGTGATTGCAGCAAATATTGAGCAAAACTGGCATTCACCTACTGGAATATGGAAACAGAATTTTTGAGTGCCAAAATTTACTTGTGTTAACTCATGGTCTAGACATGTACGCTCACACTGGGTCTATACAGCATTTTTCCTGCACCAAAAAGAGGCTTAGGTGCCAGCCAAGGATGCCAGGTTGTGGCTTGGTAGTAAAAGCAGATTACTGGATCTACATGAGAGATGTCTGCAAAATTCAAAAATGTTTAGGACACCAAACTGTAATGAAAAAGCATAAATAAAATTCATTAAAATATAAATTACTAGATTAATCCCAGCTCAAACCGAGTATCATCAGGGTGTTCCCTATAGCTTCATTGCCGGCAAAATTTAGCACACACCTGAATAAAGAAGCAAGTTCATCCACAAATGCATCAGTAGATTTTGTCATAATGTTTTTGTAAAACACAAGATATTTAACAAGGTATTGTATAATTACAACATAACAAATTTACACAAGTAAATATAAGTTTACTTAACTGTCTCAACATGTTAAATTGTGCTTTCATACTTATTCTTGAGCGACAAAGGCACATTTGTGCAGGAACATGACTGTAGCTTCAGACGAGTGAGGCCCAGGGCTGCAGAGGTGAAGTTGGCAGCAAAAAGCAAATATCAGAGAAGAGCACTTCTGCCTCAAGTGATAAGCACAGCAACCCTCTTGGCCATTTTAAAACAATGCTTCTCTTTTTTTACTGTGTTCATAAAATCACACCTGAGCACATAAATTATTTGGGCAATCAAGTGCCCGGTCAATAAAATACTACTGACCAGGTATCTCAAAACCTATTTAGAGTAACCTAGGTTTTAATCATCGACCTTAATACACCAAGAGGATAAAGACCATGTCGCTATTATCCTCTCCTGCTCTCGAAACACCTTTGCCCATTTGCCACACCAATCTACAATCCACTAACTTCTCTTTGCTTATAGCATTTACTTTCGGCTCACTACCACTGAGTTGCCATGAAGACACGAGCCTCTGTTGGAAGAGGACCACAGTGCATGAGTCACACTCCTACTCTCCTACAAATAGGCCATAGAGCCTACCCCATTGGTGACCTTACCAAATACCTATGGAGGGACAAATTATCTCTGTTTGTCCAGTGGATAATTCTGCCTCATCTTCAGTCACTGAGAGCACATTCTGTTTATCAAATTTTCTATTCTACCAGTCCCATTAACAAGCCTGGCAAGTTTAGATATATCATTAAAATTAAATTACCCTCCAGCTTGAAAGCTTTTGCAGTTCTCATTTTCTAACATTTAGAATAATGCACCCACATTTTTTTTTAACATAGTGTATATTAAAACATTGGCATGCACACCAGAAAACAGCGACTGGAGACACCAATGCCCCTTGGTGCCACTCCTCTCATCACATATTGGGTAGAGTGACAAAAGCGGTGCTCACTTTACCTGTGTATGTCTTACTGACAGCATACCTGCTGGTCTAGGAGCTTTACATACCCAGGAGAACTAAGACATGAGTAAGCAGCTGGCTTAATGTTGCTCACAGTGCTTAAAGATCTTAAATTGTGTATTGAATTTCAAATCACCTTAACATTGCACTCTTGCTGTTTTAGATACATTTCTATTAGAACTGAAGCTCAATCATCGTTTAACAAATGGCCATCATTTGCCTGCAATTTTTTTTTTTTTTTTTTTTGCCATTTTAAAGGGAAATTAGCAAAGTGTGTAGCTGATAATCATTTATATTATAGCTAATATTGTTGCAAATTACAACAAGTGTATCCGGTTATTTCTGCTGAATTTTTGCATACCTAAAACACATCTTTAAAGATTTAAGGCATTTATTCTTGCCCTTCATGTAATTCCAATATGATTTTCAAGTGAACAGAGGACATCTTAAGCTCTATGTGATATGGGACACAATGTCCTATGTCCAAGTTTATGTGGCACACTAAATATAACTGGTCTACAGAGCATGTCAATTTTAAGATGATTTAAATTGCCTATTTTTTTAAGTGTGGGAAAAGATAACAGACATTTACATTACGATGAATTCAGAATTGGTAATTGATCACTGTAGGTCTTCTGTAACCTCTGTCTATTTTCACCAAGGTTTAACCCTTACTGCTATTACCAAGTATGCAATGTAAGTATGTGTAATTTATTGCTGATATATGAAATGCATGTATAAAACTTTCTTACATAGCTGAAAATATGAGGCTAAAATCTGCCCAAAGGACCACAAATGAAATGTGCTTTTGAGCTTTACTGTGTCATCCAGATCCTTTTCTTTTAATTCATGTATATCTCATCTGAAGAAATTTACATGTTACACACAATGTAATTCTCTCAGTAAATTTAATCAATCAATCAATCAGCACTAGCTCTTGGGTTTTGTTTGTGCATACTGCAACAATATTTTTACTTCATGCTTGCTGTGCCTTCCTGTTTTTATCTCACTAGATGGCCACAGTTAATAGCCTGGCTTAATTTTCAAAGCCACAAAATGTTGGACATGGATTTGTAATGCTTTAGTAGGTCATTATGTAGGACATTATCTCATAGCCTATATCTGGAGAGCCAAAGAGGAAACACTACCAGAAGTAGGCTATGCTGTGAAAGCTTAACAGTATTTTATAGATTCCACACTAACACCTCAGTTAATCGACCTGAACAGTTTGTTAAAGCATACCCTTTGGGGAAAACATACCTTATCAATTCCTTCCAAAACCTCCACAGTGGACGGTTTAGTCTGTAAGACAGAAAGAGTTTGAAGTTCAAATCAAAAGGGAATGAATGTTGACATTTGCTACAGAAAAGGCACTATCTTTGCTCGGTAAGATGGTTCTTTGTGTGAATACATTCATCTCTGTTTATCCTATTTTTTGCATATCTTATCTTGTGTATGTGCATGTGTGTGCTGTACAGTTTGAACTGCTGCATTGCATAATCAATTAGACTACAGTTTAAACTGTAGGTTAAGTGGACTGTACAGTAGGAATGAGGCTCTGCTTGTAGCTATTTTGACTTGTACAACATATGCACTTCAATTAGTCGGCCTGCTTTAGTCCAATCAGCTTTACTTTCTGCATGTCAGTCTTGAATGGGAGGGGAACGGGAATGGCTTGAACCAAATAAACTAATGTGACAGACAACATCTTAATTCTCATTAAATCTCTACCTCTGTCTCATAATCCCCTCTGGAACATTTTGTGCTATGACAATTTTTGAAAGCACCAATGTAAAACTGTAAGCTTACAATAAAATAGCAAATTTACAAAATAAATGTGGCAAAAACTAGTTCTAGATGTTAAACTGTAACACCCCTCAGAGTAACTAATGCACAGGACAGATGATAGACATACAGCAGCACGTTTATATGGTAAAAGGCATAAACAGAGATGGTTTGGATACAAACCCTCCACCGAGAGACAACAGCCCCCATGCTGTTGGTCCAAGTGGGGCTACTGTGTTTCAGGGAGCCTTCACTAAATACCTCCCACAGACAGCCTCTCCACCTGTTGACAAAAACCATGGCCATGAAGTTGCTTCCACACCGAAACTGGAAGCCCACAGTGACGAGGCACCCATACTCTGAGAAGTATCACCATGCTTTTTAACGATTACAGCAGCTACAAATAGTATTTTGTCGAGCTGACCTTGTTGTGTAATCTAGAAAGATGTTCTGACCAATTTAGCGGAACATTACCTCCCCAGTTTGCTGATGCACAGTTATCCCTGGCTCAACACACCCCCCTTGCTAAAGTTAGCAGAATTGTGAATATCATTCCTACTTTGCGGTGTCAATCGACATTTCGCCAACTTAACTACAGTCACACGCAACCTTAATCGTAATGCTGACATTAATGTTACCACCGCATCGAGGATACGTTGTATTTCTATGCACAACGTTACCAACTAAGCCTACTCATCATTAAACTTGGCGCTGCCGTAAGCTAGATGGCTACTAGCCAGCAGCTAGCTAGCTAATAACACCTAAGTTCGTCAACGTTGCTGCTAAACTCGACATATTCGTCCTGTCTTGGCATGGACGACCACTGGCTCACAACATGCATGTAAGTGAATGCACAACGCTACTACGACGACACTGTTTTTGTAAATTGCTAGAGGATATTTACCTTGGCGGCTAACTTACACAGTCTTCACAGGACTCCACTTCTCTTGGCTTTTGACAGAGGGCGTGTTGGAGCCAACATGGGGGAGTGTCCACACCAACATTGGTCTTTACATGCAGTTGGGATCCGGACTCAAGTTTCACTAAGCAGTAAGAAGCTTTTTGTATCAATGAATAGCTTTCTAATGAGTCTTAATCGAAAGGCACTCGTTTACCACCGTGCCCATATTCTGTGAACACTGATTGTATTGTTAAACAGCATGCTGCCACACTTTTGAAACATATAACGTTAATATTCTCAAGGGAAAAGGATTTAACACATATTTAAGATGTTTTGCTGTAAGTTTCAGCAGCCTAACACCGGTATGAGGAGTTGTTAGTGTTTGGTGCAACATCAACAGTTAAATCTTAAAGCAAGCTCAAGGATGTCTTGGATGGTTAGGTCATATGTCCTGTACATTTTCATATTCTCCATACCAGTGCTAGATGCAGCGGGCACAATGCTGCCTTTGTAACAGGGTCACTCATGTCACTGTAAAATGCCAGCAGGCTAAATTTCCCATGCCCCCTTTAAGCCTTGTGACTGTTCCATGTTTTTGATTGTGATTATTGTGACACGATTATTGCAGCTGTAACAAAATGCTACCCGAAGAAGCAATTATGCATAAGATACAAATATGACCAGCCTAGAAAAAAAACAATCTCCAAACACATTTATTGTGAGTGCCCTACACTTATCAAGCCTACTTTGTAAGTGAAGAACATATTCAAAGTAAACTAATGTGACAGACAACATCTTAATTCTCATGAAATCTCTACCTCTACCTCATAATCCCCTCTGGAACATTTTGTGCTATGACAATTTTTGAAAGCACCAATGTAAAACTGTAAGCTTACAATAAAATAGAAAATTTACAAAATAAATGTGGCAAAAACTAGTTCTAGATGTTAAACTGCAACACCCCTTAGAGTAACTAATGCACTGGATAGATGATTGACATACAGCAGCACGTTTATATGGTAAAAGGCGTAAACAGAGATGGTTTGGATACCATCATGGATACCATCACACCATAAACCATACTCTGAGAAGTATCACCGTGGTTTTAACGATTACAGCAGCTACAAATAGTATTTGTTGGGCTGACCTTGTTGTGTAATCTAGAAAGATGTTCTAACCAATTTAGCGGAACATTACCTCATTACCTCATTACCTCATAGCGGAACATTACCAAAGTAGCCAAACTTGTCTGGAATAATAGTCCGGAGGATTTATTCAAACAACCATGTTTTACCATTATTATCCAACCAAGGTTAGCCTAGATCAGTGCATAAGGACTGTGAAAAAAAAAAAAAAAAGACAAAACAGCTGTGATGTCATCCATTCAGTGACTACCGGCCTGTGTAAAGCCCAGGAAGCTGGATTCCAGGGTGCTGACATGTTGTGTTTTTGGAGCCAGAGTTTGTGCAGTAGATTAAAAGGTTGGAGCAGGTTGAGACATGGAGGCTGAAGCTCACAGCTGAGGCAAAATCCAACCCATATGACGTGGTCATGGTAATGTCATTACCAAGAGGATTATGCATGCTTTGAATTAATGTAGATAATGGCGGAGTAACCAAATTAACTAACTAACAAACTGATTAGCATGAGGGGAGACATTAGTAGAAATTACATTACCTGCTGTGACTGTAATGTCTTGATGGAAGATTTTGTGAAATGGCCTTTCTCCATAAGTTTTCTGTCCCCACTGACTTGTGTGAAAGTGGGCTGAGTTTCAGGCTGTTGTGCAGTCGACCAGTAGAGAGCAACACGGGCAGTCTTTTCCAGGTTGGCCATGTTCGCTTAGCTATGACAGACTGTTTTTGTGTTGTTTTCATGATTATTAGAAAAACTACACTTAAACGTGTCTGATTCTGCTTTGTGACAGTGTTACATTTTACCTGCTGAACACAGCACATTGTTTTAGTTGGGGGACTGAGGAAAAAAACTGTATTATGTACTGTATTCATAAATATGTGTTCTTATGGCTTTCAGTTATCTCAGCTTTAGTAATGTAAAGATTGGCTGAGCTGAAACAAACTGCAGCACAACATACAAAGTAAATGCAGACATGAGTACACAGGGCTGTAAAGTGATACAACATCATTTTGTAGGCATAGTAGAGCCTCTCAGCTCTGGGGCAAAAACAGCTTAGAGCAGCTGGTTGCATTTCTACATGTAGTCCATAACTACAGGTTACTGAGCGCTGTTATCCAGTACATGCATGCACACACACACACACACACACACACACACACACACAAACACAAAACGGTTGTGCATGAGCGGGACCTTTTTTCACACCAATTTAGAGGAGTACCTTTTAAATTTTTTGGAGTAGCACAACATGTTATTTAAGAATTTTACTAGGTAAATGCAAATAAATTCAATTCACTATCGAGGTGAGAAAAAACATGACAAGCATGACCTGAAGATCTGATCGATCATTGCATGATTTTCCAAGAATTCCCAACTGAATTACTGCATTTAGTTAAAATACAAAAGAGAAGCACTGAAACAACCAAAGCCAGCTACAGCATAAAAGGAATTCTTATTCTGTAGTTTGGATGGACAAGATTCTCATTTTCCATTAATAATTTACGAGACAAGTCCATCTGATATAACATTGTTGTCTCTGATTTAAGGGTTTTTGTATACACAGAGTTTGCATGCACAGCATTCACTATGTGCTTAGGTGAACAGGTGCCCTTGATCAATTTATCAAGCAACAAAAATGAGCAGCGCTCATTTTCATGTTGTGGTAGGAAACTAATGGAGCCTGTTTTGGTTGTTTGGTGACCCAAACAACCAAACACAACCAAACACAATAGTTCATTTTAGTGATTTACCTAATTTATGTGCACTCATTGTGCAGTCTCTACTGCAGTTTCTACTGCATGTTGCTGTCATTTATGTCACGCTAGGTTCTCTTCTTTCTCTGCTCTCTGTGTTTCACTGAGGCCGGGGCTTAGCCCCTTCACACGCACAGGGAGCAGAGCAGAGGAGGGTCAGGTGAAGTTACTCGAGCTGATAATAAATCGTTACATTATTGTAAGTGCAATAAAAGATTCTCAAAACGAGCAATTTATTACTAATCCATCTAAAATCAAAGATGAACAAACATCGACCCCAAAGATCTGAAATATCTGAGTTTTTTAAATGCACCTAAATTGTAAAATCTGTCTGTCTGTCTGTCTGTCTGTCTGTCTGTCTGTGTCTCTCTCTCTCTCTCTCTCTCTCTCTCTCTCTCTCTCTCTCTCTCCCTCTCTCTCTCTCTCTCTCTCTCTCTATATATATATATATGTGTGTGTGTGTGTGTGTGTGTGTGTGTGTTTATGTGTGTGTGCGTGTGTGTGTGTGTACATATACATACTGAGGGCAACTGTTAAGAAATGTCCTGCTTTATCAAGTTCAGTCGTCATTATAAATTTGGTATACATGCCTCCTGCATGAAGTTGGATATGTTAGAACTTCCACCAGCATTTGAAGCCTGGTTCTCCATTCTGTTGTGACACACTAGAACAAGTGTGGAAAATTAGGAGATCCTGATGTAAACATTGGACTTTTGTACTCACAGTGCAGTTGTTTGGCTGCAAAACATTGCAAAATTTTTACCTCTGTGTCAGGTTTAAGTTCTCTATAGCAGGGTTCTGGATACATTTGTTCAAAATGTAATGAAGACAATAAGAAAAAAAGACACATTTGTTTAAAATGTTAATAAAGACAATAAGAAAACATTTTTTTCCATTGATTATGCCTTAGAAGTAATAAAAAAAAAAGAATCTTCAAATCATATTTTTTCTTAATTCAAATTTTGTTCAAAATATCATGATAGGCAATATGAATTGCTTGTTTGTAATTTATTGTTGGTTGGACTCTTTTCATAGGCCATTTACCAAGCAAAATCAAATGACGCTTGCATGAGTCAATATCCAGAATAATGATATTTACATTTTTTTTTAAATGTGCCTATGTCCTACTATAATTTTAACATTCTTCTGCACTGGCAACCACCATGGCCAGAGGCATTATGTTTTTGGGTTGTTTGTTTGTCCTTGGTATTGTTTTTGTGACAATACTGTATGGATAACTGTTGGTGCTTTCACAAAAGTTTTACTCAGTGAGATTTTTGATTAACAATCATCATGTGAATATGATGACCAAGCCGGTAGAGGAGTGGAGATAGATGAAAGTCTACAGACATAAACTCTGAGTCAGGTGCTGACCTACCTATGAGAAACAGCAATGGAGATAGACCAAGGTTGTAATGTATTAAACTGTGTACAGCACAGTTTAATACATTAATGGGGGAATCTTGAATTGGTTGGATTATACTTGGGTGGCTGTTAATATACCTGGGCAGGCCACCTGAGTATAACATATGTGTGGGAAACACTGAATATAACAAAAAAAAAAAAAAAAAAAAAAAAAAAAAATGAAACAAATAAAATATCTATGGATAAATGCATGTTTATTTATTCAGTGGAATAAATACCAGATATGGGCATGAATACATTAATACTAACAGCAATAAATACTAGTATAAGTAATTAATAAGTTAAAGTATTAAGAACAATGCGTAAATAAATCAACATGTCCTTTTCTCTTCATTCTACTTGTCCAAAGCTGATGTGAAGACAGCCATCAGGCTGTGTAGAGGCCACATCAACATCCTGATCGGATGTGGCCTTCTTCTTTGCCTGCTTCCAAGTGACTTTTGGCCCACTCTGCCTCACCAGCAGCCTGGGCAAAGAAAGAGGAGGACAATTCAGCCCTGATAAATTCTGCAAGGGCAGTTTATAATATTTGGAACAACAACAACAACAAAAATCTGGTCCATGTAACATTTATTAGTATAATTTTCCATATAAAAAAAATGCAAAATGCAAAATTGTATTTTTAGTTTGTCAGATCAATGTATGATTACGATTTTTGAGTGAAAAAATGAAAATGAGAAAAATAGAGAATCGGATGTTTTCTGTTTCTGTTTGTGTCTTGGGCTGCCTTAGACTGTAAGAGCTAGAAGCGCCCAACTCATCTTACACATGATTGGCTGACAGGGTCCAGCCAATGTGGTGCACAAGCTTTTTTTCCCAAGTCACCTAAATCAAACCTTGCACCTTCTCACCACTGACCTTCATTATAGTAGTGGGGCTTATTATCAGAGCCTCAAAATGGGTCGTGAAAGGAAAACAGCTACAGTTTGGTCAGTGGTGACCACTGATATGAGTCTATATGGATGGTATAACAGCACTGACGACAGCTGTCCCCTACACTAAGAGACTTCTGGGAAGGCTTTATCAGGACTTTGAACAAGTAGTTCAAGTTGCTTCTGGTTGCAGATACAGTCTGCCAACATGCGGGACCAATAGAAATAAGAACTCAAGCTGTTCAGAGTGCTACGTCAGCCCTCACTTCAAGGATGTGGTTGGCTAATTCTAACATGGGAAAGCCGGTCTTGGGCTCATCCCAAAAGCTCCTCAATGGCACAAGGCAACATCAGTGCAGATGAGACAACGAGGGTCAAAGGACTAGCTGGAAGGGCCTAGAAAGGAGGAAACTCAGCTTGCGTAACATCTGCGAAATGGAGGGATCACAGCTAAGTTTTGTCATCAGAGCTATTCATGAGCTCTTACCCGTACTCCAGATCCTGCTGCCTTTGACAAGCACCCGCATCACTAAGGCACATTTTAACAGGATGCACTACAAGCCTAACCCAAGGGTATTACACTTGGCAGCATAACCAAGCTCTCAGACAGCTGGCATCAGTTTTGGAACAGAGGTAAACCACCACAAATGATCTTCCACAAACATCAGCTGGAATTGTCCACTTTACACCATTTTTACCAGTAACCACCTAAGATCAAAGGATACAAGCATTCTGCAGGCTGCTCAGGACTGGAAAATGGACATGGATTTGGGAAAAAGCTTGTGTTTCCCCTAGACATTGTGGTTACCAGTATTTCCCACAGAATGCCAAAGCACCTGTGGTAGTGATGCCACCAATCAACCAGTGAAAACTTGGTTGACTAAGACTCTTCTTATCAGCTAGCGTTTGGTCGATTATAAGGGGTCAGCTCTAATTATTTCCACCACAATTGTTTTTGGTGTTGCTTCAATATAGGAAGAAAAAATGCTAGATATCCTAAATACCATATCCTCACATCTGAACTCACTGATTCTGCAGGTTGGATGAGAAACTTTGATGGGCTGAACGTGGCCTGCGGGCCATCAGTTGACAATCACCGCTCTCATGCCACAAGCAGGCCAAAATGTTAACCTTGTCATCCAGTTCTTGCACACATCTGTGGCCTCATCCTCATCCCAACCACTTAATGTTCTTAACGCTCTGTTCTGTCCATGAAAATCATGAACAGAACAGAGTAGCCTTGCTGGAGTCAAACACCCACCGGGGAACAAGTTTGTAATAGTGCAAAGAATGCAGCACAGCTCTCACTCTGGTTACATATGGACTGAATAGCTAACAGGAGTGACCTTAGCAATACCATACCTTAGCAGACCATACTACACAGCACCCTCCAAAGGACACCTCAGGAGACACAGGTACAAGAATCAGATCTACAAAGCACATGTAGACTGGATTTGTAATATCCCATGACCCCTCTAGTATCCGTGCTACAGTAAAGAGTTGGAATCTGCATTGTTCCTCTTGAATCTTAGGTTGGACAATATCCTTTCCTGCACCCTGATGTAAGCTTTCTCAGGGAAGCTGAGTAGTGTGAGGCCCTAATAGTTGGAGCACACTCTCTGGCCCCCCTTTTTAACAATGGGAACCACCACCCCTGGCTGCCACTCCATATACATGATCTCTGACATCCACATGACATGAAAAAAACATGTCAGCCCAACAGTATCCACAGCCTTCAGCATTTCAGGGTGGATCTCATCCAATTATGCCTTACCATCATGGAGTTTCCAAACTAGATCAGTGACCTTCACCAAAGAGCAACCTCATGTTCTAATATGATGTTTTGTTTTGGACATTTGCACAGAGGTCAGACAACAAAGCACCAGTCAGGCTCAAATTGGGTAGGCAGTCCTCCCATCACCCCCTCCAAGTTCCTCTGTCATTGCTAGCATAAATGTCCAAGTTTCCCTGTAGAACTATAAAGTCCACAGATGGAGCTTTCCCCAGGACACCCCCAGTGTCTCAAGGAAGGCTGGGTACTCTCAGCCTGATCAGACCCCATGGTGGATCCAGCCACACACTGTTTTTCCCACAAGCTCCCATCCCAGGTCTGGCTGCAGGAGCAGGCTGTGGTCTCCGTAACCTGGACGAGATACCTATTTTTCATTTGTATTTCATTCGTCGAAACTCCACAGGGGCTTCTGAATCACTCTTAGACTGGCCCCTAACCTGAGACCACTTCAGCTTGGGTGACCCTACCAGGAGCTAAATACTCTAGACAGCACAGCTCCTAGGTTCACAGTGCCACACAGAGTCTTCTACCAGTAAGGTGGCGATTCCAGGAGGATCTTCATTGCTATGTAGATTAAGTTAGCTCATTCTAAACCAACAAAACATTTTGAATCTTCATCTCATGTGAAATTAAAAGTAATTAAAACATATTTGAGAAAATGTATATTAATATTTCCCTCTGTGTGTTTTTATGGTTTAAAAATCAGTTTGTGATCCTTAAACATTTCTTTGTCTACTGGCTGCGTCCTGAAGAAAACATGGCTAGAATATAGCCAGTGTTGCAACAGTAACACTGCTACTCTCACAATTCAATGCTAATTTCTTCTTGAAAAATACTTTAATGACAAATACTGTCTGTACTTCCCAGTGTAATGTCAGTCTTATACTATTGAATTTTGAATTTTGTTATTTATGTTTTATAATTTCTATGTGTTTTAGGGCTGTCTGCGAATCTGACTGACCGACATAATTAATTAAACCTACACGAAGCAATAACAAATGCATTTTTTTACTGTAAAATGAATGATTGCAATGTGAGAGTCATCACTGTGCATCTCTTTTCCACCATACAATTTACTTATTCTGAAGATAAACATGTCCAAATTTTAGGTGAGTCATGGTAGTGCCTCTGTAGCTGCAATCAGCAGAGTTTGAGCTCTCAACATCCTCTAGTGGTGGGAAATGACTTGGTGCAGCTTTATCGTTATGTGTCTAATTAATATTAGGTGCATCGCCTGTTTTTGTTTTTTCATCATAGTAATTAAAGTGTTTTCTCTTTTCAGTAAACCAGTTGTTAGATCATCAAGCAGCAGTGTTTTCTGCAAGCATGCTGCCTTTGTAGCTAACAGTCAGACTGTGTGATTCAGATCACTGTTTTTAAGAACACTGTAATTTTTAAAACTGACACTTTTTATGTGTCTGTTTACAGTCTATGGAAAAGTTAAGTCCAACTTGTTAATGATGATGTAACCTTGGTAAATAGCTGTTAAAAAAAAAAAAAAGAATGTTTCTTGTCCAACAACAAGCCCTGTGTCACACCTGACCTGAAGGCCAAAAAAGGAGCCTTTAAATCAGGGTACAAGGAGGAGCTGCAGCACATATAGAAGGAGGTGAAACAGATTATTAGAGACCAAGAAAGACAGGAGGAGGACTTAGGCCAAGCTGTACCAGAACAACACTGCTGAGGTGTGGAAGGGCATGAGGAACATGGATTTAAAATGGCAAGAAGACTGAGGATGGCATGGAGTGAGCTAGTGAGAAGAATCTGTTCTTCAACAGATTTGACTCATGATCTCCCACCCAGGTACACCTTACTCCCCCAGCTTATGCCTCCTCCTTCCCTAACTCCTGCTTTTTGGAGAGCAAGACACTGGAACCTGGCTTGGGGCTTGAGGAGTTGTAGTGTTTATTTTCTGACAAACAACTTAAACTGTACATACATTGCACTGCTACGTTCAGAGCTACTGCTAACTCAGAACTCTGCTCTGGTTGACAGCCACTCTCTCTCTCTCTCTCTCTCAACTGCCCCCCCCCCCCCCCCCCCCCCCCCCCCCCCCCCCCCCTCCACGTACACAACCTACGCACTGAGCTGTTCTATATCCCAAGTTGTAATTGCTTGCTCACTGTGCTGTTGTTGTCCTGATATGGCAAGCACAGCGCTGGAACCGGAAGTGCTGCATGTGTCACCTAATGAATAAGATACATTTTAGTATTTTTTTTTTTTGGTCAACAGCTTTACAGTATTGCATGTTGGTATAGTCACAGGTAGTGTTTGATGTCAGTGCTCCCTCGTCATTGTCTTAGTCGTCATATGCATACTTGAATTTAGAATCAGCTTAGAGCCAATATTCTCAATCAATATTCTCAACTCTCAGTTACGACTAGACCAGACTAGACAACATGGCCAAATGCAGAAGGAACTGAAGTGGATCAATGCAAGGAAGGCAGCAGGCCCTGATGGTATCAGCCCCAGCCCCTTAAGGCCTGTGCAGATCCACCATGGACTTGCTACAGTTCACCTAACCAGCCACACACTGTCTGTCTTCCCCCTGGAGAAGGTGGGGAACCCTGTAAGAATCATGTTCTTCAACTCCTTCGTTGCTTTTAATACCAGCTATCACCACTGCAGGACAAAATGGTGCAGGAGAGGGTGGATGCTTAATGCCAATTTTTACTTAAGAGTTGAAGTGTAACCAGAGCTACACGGTACTTGCCTACACCGGAGTGATCACTGATAGTTCTACATTGGAAAGTAAAGCAGATTGCATTGGTCTGATTGCTGTAACTTTAGACAGCAGTTTGAAGATTTTTATTAATTCCACACTAATGAAGCACACACCAGAAATAAAGCAATTATGTTATCTGAAACAGAGTCCTCTCAGACGATGTTTTGGGATATTTCTCACCATGATTTAATTGCAACATTGTGCAGTTTGTATAATTTCGGGATGACGTTCAAAGGACATACAAATGAACATTACAATATATTCGCAAATCTCCTCTGCTTTTCTCTATTCATTCTGTTTTCATGTTTTCTTTACCAGCGGTTAGAAATTGAATAAGAAATCATCGAAAAGTACAAAGTGGTTAATAACAGTTGTTTCTCTCTTGCACCACCTTCCATGCAGTAACCCTTAGACGCATATAAGCTACGGTAGCAGCTTCTACATGTTACGAAGGAGCCACGGACACTGAGGGTGAAGCTACAGAGGCATTTTGACTCAAATGTGTAAATTGGCCATTAGTGTCTTGAGTAATGGACTACCTCACAAGCAGACCACAGTTTGCCAGGCTGCAGGGATGTCTGTCTGAGGGGACAATCTTCTTTCCTTTTCTGTTCACCTTTTACACTGCAGACTTCAGATACAGCTTGGGATCTTGTCACCTGCAGAAGTTCTTTGATTCCTCTGCCATTGTCAGCTGCATCAGTGAGAGGTGGGACCCACAGGTCATTGTTTTGCCAGTCACAAGTAAGCCTCAAGTTCTGCCATTTTAGTCGAAGTCAGGTCCCAAGTCTTGAACTTTGACATTTGAGTCTGTTTGAGTCAAAGTGAAGTCCAAGACATGCGACTCAAGTCCACACCTATACCGTCTTCTATCCAACATCCATATCGGTACCGGTGGACATTGGCACCGACCTACAAGTACCTAGTGGGAACATCAAGAACAAGCTGGACTGAACAGACAATACTTACCTACACGAAAAAGCTGAGAATTGTCTCTACCCCCTAAAGGTCTGAGGTCTTTTCTGAGGTCTCAGTGATATACCAGAGGCCTTGCAGTAGGAGATAGAAAAGACTGAGCAAATTAATGAGGAGGGTGAGCTCAGTCCACGGATAGACCCTGAAAGGTGATAGAAGGATGATGGAGAAAGCAGCAGTCATTGTGGAATCCATTCATAAAGTCCTGGCTGCCGTGCGCAGCTCCTTCACCAGACTGATACCCACTACGCACAAAGAAACACAGCTCTTTTGTCCCTGTAGTCATAAGGCTATTCAGCCAGTCCCAGTCCCTCACCATGGACTACTTTGTTCCACATCTGCATATTCCATGACATGCTACATATTCAGTTATGGTTCCACTGGTATAGTACTTTTACCACTGTATTTTCATGCTTTGTGACTGCTGTTATTTATTGTGTTTTATTACTGTGTATACAGTGTCTTCTTCCTCCTTTCCTTTTACTGTCATGTTTAAGTTTTACTGCTGCTGCCATAACAGAGTTTCTCCTCATGGAATAAATAACAGTTAATTGCACCTTTTATCTTATTTTAACATTAGGGATCATACAGCTCAACACAATTATCTGTGTTGGCTAATGTTTATTTTTTGTCTTCTTTGAATTGATTCTTGTCTTAAGCTCTACATCCTGTATCTCTTTGAAAAGAGAAGTGAATGTCTAAAGGCTCATTGCTGAGCAACTTTTTTCCACCATGGTCAGTTTACCAACCTTTTGAAATGTTTTTTTTTTTTTTTTTTTTTTTTTTCAAACTGAGCTAGCTTTAGCTGCAGCCACAAATTGGCATATAAACAGCTGGCTGTGGGTTTCTGAAACCTATCCATCCATCCATTTTCCAAACCTGCTCATTCCCAGTCAGGGTCGTGGGTGGCTGGACCCTATCCCAGCATGCGAGCTCTGGTACATGGAACAAAATCTCTGGCTAATTCCGTCATTATCGAGTGGGCAACTCCCATCACATTCAACACTGATCAAGAATCTGTACTGTACATAGTCTTTACGTTAATATAAAACTTTATAAAGAACTATTTACAAAGAGTGCTTATGTACTGATACAGTCTTTTGCAGCTTTTATTTCTCAGTTTTTGAATGACAACTGCTAGTAAGAAAGTTTGCCACCATGCGCAACATGATTCAGTGAATACTTTTAGCTTGTGCATGAAATAAAGTCAGTTAGCCGGCAATGACTTGATAAATCCAGTTAGCTTGTTCTTTCCGCAATAATTTGTGACATTTATATAGAAATACATTACACTTTGATAGTTCCTATCAAGAATCTAAATAACACAATACTGATTAAACTTACACCGATTGCAGGCAGGAATGTAATATGGTTTCCATTTGCTGTGCTGAACACCCAGTGTTGGACAGATGGTTCCTGGTAATTTCATGCCATACATGAACATTACATCATTTCTTTATTTTCTGCGGATTTTTGCCATGACAATAACTTTTCAAAAGGTAAAATAATATAAAAACATTTCATGTTATAAAAAACAGCCTACTGAAACTAACCTAACTGCCTTGTAATAAATATAGACCACTTTGTGATTTTATTATTTGAAACCATGAGCAGCCATTGTTGTTGTTAGGTTACAAATTAGACTTCATGATGTCAAAAAAAAAAAAAAAAAAAAAAAAAAAAAAAAAAAAAAAAAATACACTCCCCCTCCCTCACTTCATGATTATTTCCCTAGTGGATACAAATTTTGCCACAAAACCAAATATTCTAGTTATGGAAGAGCTGTTTGTTTGAACTGAATGGAACATGGAGACAAGAATAATAATTAACAGAAAATCTATGGTTTGATTGCCAGATAATAAATTAATAATAATAACAGTCATAATAAACAATAATCTTGTGGGTTATTGTTTGATGATTTTTTTTTTTTTTTTTTTAACTGTGCCTGGTTAGCTCAGTTGTTCAAGTTCAAACATTTGTGAAAAAACATTTGTTCACCACATAGTTTTTGTAAGTTGCTTAAAAATCCAAATGGCACCAGTCCCACATACAAATCAGGAAATCAGTCTTTAAAAAGCATTGTATGTAGTCTATCAGTTAGATAGTGGTTGCCTTTGAAAAAACAGCCTCCCCAGTTTGGTGTGCTGATGTTTTGTTAATGAACTGAATGAATCTGAGCACTGGATGTGTGATTGGCAATCTGCCACCACAAACCAAATATTTTATACCGCCAAATGTAAACATGTCGATTTGTTATCCAGTGACAAAAACTACACCATTTCAGTTTCTTGTGATGAAGATGTGTCCTCTCCTGCTCCTTTTAGTTGAAATTAGTCTTGTCAGTGCTGGGGAGTGCAAGTTTTATGACACTGTCTGGAAAATGGGTGGCCTACCCCCAGATTTGCTGGATACTCAGGAGACTGTTAATGAAAAAAACAAGTGTTATTGCGACTGAGTTTGGACATATGAACGAATGTCTTGGGAAAGCCTGGATTTACCCATGCATTCTTAAGCCCATTAAAAGACTGTTTCTCATTCATCTAACGTGCAACGAGAAGTCTTCATATGTGCACTGACCAGAGATAGGTCCACATCCCGTTGTTAAGTATGGCCCAAGTTATGAGCTATAAGAACAAGAGTCCATAAGTCTATACTATAATTTATACAACCTTCACCTCCCCCACACACCCACCCCCCTCAAAAAAAAAAAAAAAAAAAGATTCAACACACTGTCACCTATCATCTGAATTAGCAAGTCATAATATTGAGCTCAGTTGTTAAGGGAACGATGAACTCAAAATCATCCTTTGACTTTTCTATGTTTTGGTTATTTTTACATTTATTGTTGCAGTCAGTATCAAGGCCTAGGTAGCATTCTCCAATGGGCAAGGGTTTTAGAAGTCAAGAAACTCTGCTCTAATGTGTGGAGTAAAGACAATGTACTCAACACTGAGTCCTATGAGAGGAGGAGAGAGTGAACTTTCAGATTTGGCTCTCAGTGAGACCAAGCTGTCAATTAACTAGTAACCCAAAATTGTGAATATATATTGGAATAAGATGAAAATCAGTAGTGACATATACGGAAACCTTCTAGAGAGCGAACAAGTTTCCATCAGCGCCACTTAGAATTTGTAGCTGCAGGTTTCACTCAAAACCATATTTCTTTATTTTGTCCTAAGTGCATATAAATCTGCATGATTTCATGAACTGCCTTGGGGATCTGCAGCCTCCACTAACACTCAGACTTTTTCAAACTTGATTAGTTTTCATATATTTAGAAGTCATAGTGTAATCATACACTAAAAATGATTAGATTGCATATTTCACAACAGGTTCTTGCAGCATTTTATTTTAAACACTTTAAAACCTCACCCCACCTACTCCCGCACCCTGGAAACGAACTGTGCTGTATAAATACATGTGTAAGTGTGTAAAAGACATGACTGAAATCGAAAATTAGGCTTGAGTAGTCAGTTATTATATTCTAAAGTATATTGTACTGGAAACCCCACCCCACCCTCCCCATAAACAAACAAACAAACAAACAAATAAATAATAAGAGGCATGAGCTGCAAGCCTTTTAAGACACATGTGCAAAGTAGAAAACATATCTTTATAAAGCACACTGAATGAGTCAGGACTGCTCTTTGGCACAGAATATTTCTCCAAACGTTGCCTTTGCCCAATTAGTCATCCATAATTACTTTTTCCAGTAATATTTCAAACAAATTGTGACACAAAATGTAACAACTGGCTATCATGTGAGCTGTAATCCTCAGGCAATGCAACCAACAAGACAGAGGAATACCATTTTAAATTGCACCACCTTAACCGCATCCAGCGCGAAGGACCAGTGGAAGAATTAGTCTTTAAACCAATGAAAGCAATTTCCAAAGATAATTGAGAACATGTTGCAATACATATGCATGAAAAAAAGGATTTTCCATACGACCGACTCATATGCCCATGTAATTGATTGAGGGGATGACCCGTTATATTAAGTGTTATTTGAGAACCATCAGAACGCGCAAAATTGCAAATTACCCAGCTTGTATCTGAATTAATACCTCATTCATCATCGTTATGAGTTGATAAGTTAATTTAACCATTTCATTCTGTCTTAATGAGCTATAGTTGAATTAATGTCATGTAATATATGAAAGTAACATTTGAACAGAGGCAATGATTTGAGACAAACAGAGTTGAGACTACTTCAGAGGCATAATGGTGGCATAAATCTCCTCATCAGACTGCAGGGGCCATGCTGCTCGCTTTGCTCACATTTTGGAAAATAGTTCAAATAACTAGATTTTGAAATTAAAGTCTTAACTTGTAAGAATTACCTTAAGATTTTTGTTTGTTTTGTTTTGTTTTGTTTATTGGAAAGCCTTTTCGCAATATGATGTGATGCCTTATGATATTTTGATGAGTTTTGATTGGCTAAGGCTATGCACTGCATTTTGCCAGACGAAATGAGGCAACAGCTGGTATGTCATTTGTAAATACAGCCTACTGCATCGGATTCAAATGTGAGGACAATATGCTTTTAGAAATATGATGGATAAATCCCTCAGTTGGATGGAATCAAGCTGATGCTTATTTAAGTGGTAAATAGAGACTAAGGAAGTGAGGATTGTAATTAGTATTATAATTACGCATGGTCCACTATTACTCGATCGGCCATAGTAAACTTTGTCATTAAATGCCCTGATCTGGTTTTGAGTGACTCCACTTGACTACAGGAGTCTGTTTTGTCTTGTAGTTCCACCTTAAATGCGTTTTGGCCCCGCTTGCTCCCTGTAGTTTAGGTTTTTTGTCCTCCCGCAGCAGCTGTCACCCTGCATTACTCGCAGTCAGCTAAATGAAACATTATTCTAAACATATGCATCGTAATCAGTCCGGTCACACTTACAAGAACACGCGTTAATAAGGCAATCAATCACTCTGGAACAAGCAAGTTGTTCTGTAACAGCTCATAAACAGTGTGTAATGAAGAATTGGAGGTTAGCATGACACGGCGCTGATCAGATAATCAATGTCAAAGATGCGATGAATGTCAGTAAATGTAGTTTTCATGTCGTTTCTATAAAATCCTCAATTTACAACAAGCAGTTCAATTACCCTGAAAATACAGTCAATTAAATAGGGGTGATTGGACAGTAGGGGCAGGATCATCGATCTTTGCATTTCTATCTCGCTGGTGGACATTTAATTTGGTTTTTCTATTAGCACCGAAATAAAGAAAATATAAAATATATTAAACAACCCAAAGATTTATTTTCTTGTCAAAAACCATTCAGCGAAGGTGACAGACAGTCCTCTGCATTTTATGATGAATTCTTTTTTTTTTTTTTTTTTCTTTCAGTCTTGCACATTGGATACAAAACTAATCGTGTTATTGTGGCCAGTGTTTTTCTGGCCTCTGTCTTTTCGTCTTTGCACCTCCATCTATCTCCATGCCTTTGTTGTATGGGTTGCAACCCTCGCTTTAGTAAAGAGCAAGGAAACATGGTGATATATCACGCCCATATTTGCTGCCCTAATCCTATTTCTTTAATGGGGACGTTCAAAAAAGCAACTTATCTTAAAGTCCCTTGGGGGCATTCTAGTGTAGGCTATATTTTAACCAACTGCAATTAACGACAGTATCAGCTTGTATCATTTAGAGGTAATGTAAAAATAATGGTAAATTATAGGGCCGGAATGACCCGTGATGGCAGGCCTCATATTCCCAGTAGTTTTCCACGTATTTTTAATTAATGTTAGTCAGAGTTTCCTTGTAGAAATGGTGTCAAACCACCTAAGTAAGCGTAATCGGTAAGATGTCTTCATTGTCGCAGCGTATACAGTGTGGTTGAATTTTATTCTTGATATAAATTCAGTTAAATTATTTTTATGTAGGCTGTATCATTTTAGATGGTTATTCGATACGTCTACTGAAAATATTTGATATTAGTGTTTACACTATTTCCGGCAGTGAATGTAAACAATGTGAAATTAGAAAAAGAAAAAAAAAGGAAGAAAAAAACTGTGATGTAAAGACAAAAATCCAAGATTTCTTGTAACCTAAAAGCTGACATCGTTCATTTTGCAATATGTTTGTGTCATTAATGTAAAGAGGCGGAAATGTGTAAAGATTTTATTATTTATTTTTCAAGAACAAACACGATCAATAAATAACATGATTTACATTTCGTATTGCACATTTTTTAAGTTAAAATATTTAAATTCATACAGTCATTGATATTTTAAATACAGAGATATAGTCTAATGTACAGTTATCACAGAGACCCTAGGGACAAAGGCCAATACTATTTCCATCATTTAATTTCAGTGCTCGTTTATCAGCCCTTTAAAGCCTCTTTTGAGTGGACCATAAAAATGTTCTCCATCTCCATAATTCATTCTTAATTTGCACGAAATATAGATCATGAATTTGGGCAATTGGTGAATTCGCAGGCCAATTGTAGGCTATGTCATGGTCCTATTGGCGTGTACATCCAGTGTTTTAACATTGAAAACATTCAGCAAGTCACATAAATAAATGAAAAAGGTGTTTAAAAAGAGCCTACCATCCACATATTATGAAGTATTTTCCAGGGCGATCAGTGTTTCAGTTCTCAACTATCAGTAGAACTAGTCGTGATATTTGCAAAATATTCCACGATTTACATTTCACATGTTTTTATAACATATTGGTGATGTCCCAACAGGAACGAATAAAGTAGCACGTAGCCAGTTTTTACAGGCGCAGACAGATTGTAAAGCCAGGCTATTTTGTCTGAACTTTCGGCTTTGCTCAGTCCCGTGACTGTGTGTGCTGAGTGAAGAGGTCCTACAGGGATTACACATGGAAATAGCGGATTTGACATAATGAGGTTCAGCAATGCAAATAAAAGATAGCCTATGTGTCGAAGTATTTTCCCATATCAGTAAACACATTTTTAACGGCTCTTGGTACTTTGTATTTGCTGTTTTTGAAACTTCCATCTGTAAAATATTAGCCTTAATATACTGTGCATTCTGTGTACCAGGAATATCGGTTTATTCCAGGTCTTTTATATGTCTAATGACTTCCCTCCGCGGGTTGTTAGCACTTGACAGCGGGTCTCAAAACGAGGAACTTTCTTACAGTCATGTATTCAAAGGAGCTCCGTCTAGGTACATGATTGGCAATTTTTGTCATGATCCTCTCATTATTAACATAAAAATTGACATGATAGACGCGGTGCAAAATTATATGCACCTTCTAGCTGATTAGGGGTGTCCCTGGAGCGGTGGCTGGGTGTTGGAGAAGCTATTGCTGCCAAAATCTCAGTCTATTAGGCTTAGTGAAGAAAGATGCTGTTGGGCAGAAAAGCAAGCCCTTGTACTTTCTAAATTTAAACAGCATAATTGCGTTCGTGTCTTAAACCCAAAACAGTCAAGAAAACCAGGCTGGGTTTGTCATTTTGATTACTGAAGACTTAAGCCTGATAAATATGAAATGTAGCTGCATTTCAGTCAGACTGATTAGTGATTTTGCTTCATAGAGGGATTTACAGAAACAATAAATAAATAAATAAATAAATAAATAAATAAATAAATAAAATTTTTAAAAATGTGTTTTGAATAAAACACTGAGTGATACATGAGGAAAGCTGTCAACGTACGATGGTTCATTTCCAAATGCCTTGTTGTAGGCTATATGCAAGTTACAAGCTAATCCAGCACAGGCCATACAAAATGGTTCTTTACCGGCACAACACCAAGGGTAAATAGCCTAGGTAGAAACTTAATTTATTGTAAATGGCAGAAATTTCGGTGCTGTTAGAAATGGCACTTAATGTGCTTGATAATTTCTTTTTCGTTATGAAGCATTCTTTTGGACTGTGGAGAAATAAATCTGTGTGCATGTGTTAATTAACGAATGCTTTACCCCTCGGTGATATTTAAAGTAGGCCTATCCCCTAAACTAGGGCAGGAGCAAATTACGAAATGAGCGTGTAATGTGTGAGGCTGCGTGATGAGTTATCTGTTCAGAGAAGTTTCCTCTCGCTGATCTGGTGACGGGACTGAGGTCTTGCTGAGAACAGCGGCAGAATAAGGCAAAAATCCACTCTCGGACCTTTGCCCCGATGCTGTGCAGGTAAAGTCAGCGCTGGCACTCCTGGAGCCCAGTGCGCTCGCCGCCTGGCTGCTGTGACAGCTGAGGCACGAACAAGGCCCGGTGGCCGACGGGGCGCTGACCGCCGCTGCCGCCGCCGCCGCCGCAGCCGCCGCCGATGCCGCAGCTGAACTATTCAGGCCTGCGGGTGACTGGTACAGTCCCGGGTGCCTGAAGCTGCACAGGAGCTCTGGTCGTGAGTAAGGGTGTGAAAGTGCACGGAAAGTATCGAGGGGGCGGATGGAAGTGGCGAAAGGTGACGAGGCAGCACCGGTGGCGGCGGCGGCGGCTGCCGCTGCTGTGACACCGACGTGCGGGTAGTAGTGTAGAGGCATGTGCGAGTGGAAAGGGTAAGGTAGACTTCCGGTGGCTGCCGCGTGCGTCATCATGTAGGTGTAAAAGCTGGGGTCTGCTGGATGGGGCCAGGACATCGCCAAACGCTGCCTTTTATCTTTCATCCTCCTGTTCTGGAACCACACCTGCAGACACAGTCAAAACAAGGCCCATATTGAGACTGCCATGCTGGCTCCAAGCTCCAAATTTAGACCTCAGAACTTTGTGGAGTAGGCTCCTGTTTAGGACAAGGGAAACCCTACCCATACCTGCACTGTGCACACAGTCATACATATTGCTGCATTGCCAGTTGGCTATATATTTTTTAATCAACGCCAAAAGGCCAGTGGACTCCTTAGAGTTATCAGTAATCACGTGCTGAAGCAGTTAAAATATAACCATCAGGTTTAATAAGACACTTTGCAAATTTTAATATTTGCCATACATTTTTAAAACCAGAAACCAGATTTCATGAATTAGGCCTAATTGTTTACTTTATAGTTGTATTTTTCCCCGTTAAATAAGTGATCAGAGAATGGAATTCCATTTTTTTCCATTATTCCTTTCCATATTCCATTATTTGTATGGCAGCGCGCGCGTATGTACACATCAACCTTACTTCTGAGCAGAAAAAAATAATAATTGCATGGCCTATATTTTTAGTTCATTGGCCATTGCAATAATTATGTGTCAGATTATTTGCTTTCTCTCTTTAATACAAAACACTCACAACGCAACACACACGTCTATAAAACAATACTGAGAACAGAAAATGAAGATTGTTATTTACCTTAATTGTAGTTTCAGGCAGATTTAGTGCAGCGGCTAATTCACATCTTCTTGGTCTCGAAACATAATTTTCCCTGTAAAATTCTTTTTCCAGTCTTCCAATTTGTTCTCTGGTGAAAGCAGTCCGATACCTTCTGACTTGATCGGCATTTGAACTGTTTGATCCTCCCACTGAATTACCGTTCACATTGGAGAGGGAGGATGAGCTTGTATTGGAAGATCCAGAATTACTGTCTGAAAACCCTGCAAAAAGCAAAAGAAACAAAAAACAAAAAAATAAATAATTATGGTTATTGGCCCTGTTCAAAAATATAAATGTTTACAGGCCTACAATGTAAGCCATAACAATAATTAAAAAAAAATAATAATAATAATAATAATAATAATAAAATATGTATGCGATTGGTGTAGAGGTTAACCTATTTCATTACGCCAACACAAAACTAAATATAATATATTTATTATTAGTCTGTTATCAGTAAGTGTAGTTGTTTAATAATTATAATGATGATGATAATAATAATAATAATAATGATAATAATAATAACAGTGATAATTTCCATCGCTATATTTTGATTAGGAAAAAATAACTAAGCTGACTGAAGAAAATAATTTACCTTTGCTGTTTTCCTTGTGCTGGCTCGGGGAGCGGTGCGCTGGGCATCCCACCTCCACATCACTGTTCATGTCTGAGTCTTGCGAAACTTCAGGATAAAGGCTCATTTTCTTCCTGTTTTCTGTGGATGAAATTTCCGCCGAAGAGGTATTTTCGCTGTTGTGGTGTGTACCGAAAAGACTGTCAATTTCAAATTTGCCTTTGGTCGGGAGGTCCCCGAGATTTCCATGGAGAGAGGCCGACGTTATTCTCGGGCTTAGCCGTCCACTGTGCTGAGAGTTTTCCAGGGCCTCCAGCACTGAATTTCCAGCCGTGTCTGCAAGCCTCTTCCCCGCAACGGGACTGTGCAGACCTCTCTCCATCAATATCATCTCTTTTCTTATCCTCTCCATCATTAAGCCGTGCGAGAAGAAAAAAAAATCCCCAACAACACTTGTCCAGGGGGCTGGAGCACCAATGAGTTGTGTCGGAGCTAAATCCGCATGCAACTCAGCAACTGTCTCTAAATAACTGTCTCTAAACCTTTTTATAAGCAAGACGCAAAAAATGAAAGAATCTGAATGCAATCGACGAACGACTGCTCAAAATGAGCCGTGCATTCTCCCTATAGCACCAAAATGTCATTCATCAAAAGTGGTTGCTGTTCGTTGTTAAAATGCTCGGCTGACGTTGCTCCAATGATCATTTATTGTAACAGGTTTATAAGCAAATAAATAGGAGAGGGCTGTCACTTGATGATGGAGGCGGCCTTCGGTCAGACGAATAATATCCAACTGGAGGGAAGAGAGGAGAAGTGAGGAGCGAGGTGCTTGTCCCTGGGTTGATCTCTGAGTCTGCTTTAGATTGCTCTTGGGTTTGGCCTCTTGGGTGAAATTGACAGTCTGATTAATAAAATGAGCGGGGCAACATTTCCCTCTTCATTTAGGAATATTATTATGCTTTGATTCTCTATTGTTTCTCTCCTCTCTGTTCGCCCTCCCCTTCTGTAGTCGTCCATCTCTTTATTCTCGTTATATCCTAGATTTTTTTTTAATCATTCTTGCGACTTTTTAATCACTTTGTGAAATGCATTAACATTGAGGTGCAAGTGTATTCATTATGTAGCCTGCGACGAGAGATTAACATTACTGTCCTTCTCTGAAATAGTGTGGTTGAATCTTTTGTGCTATTTATGGTATCAGCTTTTTAGACTTTGTTCCACCCTTCTTTAGTCGTCAAAGGCACATTTTGAGGAGGTGATAATGCGTGCATCATTAACACATTTCCCTCCATAACTACACCTGTGCATCCTTATGTATTTATTTAAAGTGCACATTTATATAATACTTGCATAATAAAGTCCTACTTAAACATTACTTAGCCCTCAGTGCGCGTTTTATTGTCATCTTTATATTAAACAATAGTTTGTGGGATTTCAAAGGTAATTTCAACGCCACTCATCTTTTACATTTTAACCTTCTTCTTGGTTTACTTTGATTCTGATCGTATAGGAGCTGTTTATATGTCGTATTTTTATGTCTCGTTTATTTGTGAAACCCCATCGCTCTTTATGCTTTTTAAGAGGTTATCACAGCATCATTTTCCTCAACCTGTTTCGGTCTGGCTGTCGAACACGGTATTAAATGGTGGTTCATGGGTTATCTGTGGAGAAATGATTGGCTTGTGTATTCATCACATTAACTCTAACGGACAGTGCCTCATATATAGCAGCCTTAGTGGAGCTTATGAAATGATAGCCGGTATGTAAAGATATAAAAGCCGTGAACTCCAGGTTTCTTGATATGAAATGAGTATAAAGGCGGCATCAGAATATCGTCTGTGCGTTCTGTGGCGCCTCCTGCAGGTTTTTTATATGTATTGCAGTCTGTGGCACGGGGTGTTGTGCTGTGGGGTGTACAGTTTACCTGGTGTCCTGTTTTGTGTCTATTCCCTGAGCCCTCTAGGACTAGTTCTTATAGTCACATTGGATTCGTGAATAATAAAATATTTAACCTTGAGTTTTTTAAATCACTCCACAGCCACATCAGAAGAGTTGGGAGTCCCTGTTTTCCGAGCCAGCACTGCAATAGAGGTACCTAATACCCAACCTGACTTTTTAATATAGCTAAAAGATGAATTAGCGTTTAAATCTGAAAAACAGTCAGTCTTGTGCATTCTGCGATGACACTTGACAAGTTGCCAAATACAAGGCTGCAGAGCCAATTGCCACATAAAATACAATAACCTATTAAATTTTGAATTTGCATGTAGTTAAAATGACATATTCAGTCAGCTTAGTTATTTAACTTTCAGTTTTTCAATTAAAGTCATAGCTTAATCTTTTGATTTGGCTGGAGAATGTTTTACAACTTCCAGAAGGATGACAGCAATTAATGAAATTTTCACTAAACTTGCCATGTTACACATTAAACTGAAGTTGTAGTAATGAACATATTAGCATATTTTGCAGTGTTATTAATTTACAAGATATTCCTTTCATTTGTTTTAGGCTACTACATTAGTGAATGCAATGGGGTGCTTTTACCATACAACAAATAAAAATGTCCCGACATTCAAAGAAGACAGCGGTATACATATTCCTTTATGTAGTTTGGAATACCGGCCTTGAGATATTTCATTGAGCATAGTTAGGTAATTTGTGCAAATCTGCTGGATTAGTTGACATATATTCCATGTAGGAGAGTTTTACCTGAAGAAATAGATTTTTACAGTGCACTATTAAAAATGTGCCTTTTTAATATCTGGCCCAGAAAAGAGCTCTGGACAGGACGGGGGGTTTTAATAGTGTTACTGGGCAGATATGGGGCATTTGCTCTACTCCCCTACGAAAAGTTAATAAAATTTAAAGATAGATTTGTAAAATTTTTACATTACAGGATTATTCGATTATGAAGGTAAAATTACTTGAGCTGAATTGATATTAACCACAGTAAAACCCCCTCCCCAAATTTTTGACGCCAGAATAAACAGAGAATTAAGATTGAGTCCTTACCTGACCTTACTGGTCAATGAGTTGGCTTTATATTTGACCATGAAGTCATTCATGTGAATGAAAAAGAGCACTGTTAAGACACTTAAGTTGTTATGCTCTCCTTTGCAGAGTGAAATAATATCCTGTAGATGATGCATGTGCTGGGCCTAGAGCCCTTCAGTTTAGTGACATCATTGCACTGACGAGCCATAGCAGTTCACAGATTGACCCTAAGCCTCACACTGAATACACATCACTACTATAGACAGGTGAACAGAGACATTACAGTTTACAAGTATCCATGAATGATATGGAAAATGGGAATTATATATTTCCACAATAGAAGTGTTCAACAGTTGCTGAATAGCTGAATAGTTGTAGGAGGCATAGTGGTAGGCGGAGGCATTGAGGTTATCCCCAATTTGCCCTCCTTCTCCCTTTTCCACCAGTCATCAAAAGCAATGACTATTTGTTGGAGGAAGGTGAAACAGTTGGTGTGCAGCACATCGAGGACACAACTTATGAAACTGCTCAAAATAAGCCTTACCCAAGACTTGGCTTCACTTAGTGAGTGATTTGTAGACTCTACTAAAATTTGTAGGTTCCACCTACTTAGCAAAGCTGTCTTAAACATTTAAGTTGATCTAAGTTGCAGTAAATAAGTAAGTCACCTATATTTGCCATTTTGCATTTGGTCACTTTCCAGCAACATGTAGGATTAACATAGCCCTTGTAAACTTCCTTGAAAAAATCCGTATTAGGTATACTTTGCAATCGATTGGATGATAATATTAGAAAAGTTGGAGACATTCATTCATTCATCTTCTAAACCGCTTATCCTCACTAGGGTCGCGGGGGGGTGCTGGAGCCTATCCCAGCGCTCATAGGGCGAAGGCAAGGAAACACCCTGGACAGGTCGCCAGTCCATCGCAGGGAAGTTGGAGACAAAGAACCACTTATAACTACATATATGCAGACATTGACAAGGCTATGGACTTAAAAAAAACACTCTGAAATTAGATTTTGTGTATTTCCTTCACATTGACAAGGCTATGGACTTAAAAAAAAAACACTCTGAAATTAGATTTTGTGTATTTCCTTCACATGACACTGAGGGGGAAATTACTGACTGGAGAGCAACAAACTGTAATTTTAAAATGTCCCCATATTTCTATTGTCTTCAGTCTTAACAGCATAGTATAACTTCTGAATGAAGGAGGATTTAAATTCTTGATTTAGATTGATTTAAGTTACATTATAAGCACAATTTTTCTGTAAAAATGCACTAATTGGGCTGCAAAGTTGGGCTGCAATGCTAAGGTCACATTTTTTCGAAGTTGTGAAGTTCATATATATGTGTGTGTGTATATATATATATATATACACACACACACACACACACACACACACACACACACACACACACACACACATATATATATATATATATATATGTATATATTGTTAACCTGTTGCTGCCTTGTGGAGCCACGAATGTGCAAAAGTTTCCTAGTGTAGCTTTTGGTCTACATGCCTACATCAGCATCTTCAGCTCTGACAATCTGTTTATGGTGAGTGTGTGGGGACAGTTTCTGGGTTCATTTCCAAATGACTACCATCTTCAATCAAAGATGCCTGCAAGATTCTTTCAGCTCACAGCTAACTGTAGGCTACCTGCTAGGCTAACTGTAAAATGTACAACAGGCTAAACATGATTCTGCATTGACATATGGATAATGTACACTATGGGCAGGTGTAGATGTGTAAAAGAAACCGTCCCTTTGCAAGTTTGCTAGATTTTGAAAGCAAAACAAAATTTGGCATCTCAGGTGATAAGTGAGTTAACAAGCCTATATTCTAGCAAAATAAGTGGGCAAATATGGTATTAACTACACATAAGTCAGGTAGAATTACTAAACTAGCACCCACACACACATAAAACAGATAGGTGTCCTTTAAATAACTGCTTAGGCCAGTGTTGCCTTTAATGCTGTGTTCTGCACAGAGGTGCTGCAAGGGTTTCAAGGTCCTCTGACAGTAGCATCTCACCTCTTAAAGGCCTCCAAAGTTTTTTTCTTGTGTCTGTTGACTATTTACTCTAAGAGTGTGCTAGGCAATCATCGGAATAACATTTCATCGCAAGTGTTTGTAGACCTTAACCATTCAAAATTTAATCATAAGTAAAAGCTGGCACAAATTACGGAGAGAAAGTTGAAATAAGTGGTTGTTAAAATGCTGAGCAACCACTAATCAATAAAAACGGTAGAGGGTTACGCAATAATTTAACCCATATGCAAAAGCCCTCGATGTTCAGTGCTCATTAATAAAACTAAAATTGCTCAGTTTATATATTTTACAGGGAGGAAACTAACAGGGCAGGCATTATTCAAAATTTGGCCTGCAGTCATACCACTACTAACCCTGTCAGACTGACTCTGAGCAGAATGTGAGGTAAAGCAAAGGTTAGCACCAGTCTGTTTGTTCTATCCACTGAAGAGAATAACATTGTCTTGACCATGTTCAGTGATTTTATTGATTTTGAAGGGGATGGGAATTAAAACTTGGTTTATTGTTGTTATTTATTCCATTTAACAGGGACAATGCAAATTAATGAACATTTCTGTAAATGCACCAGAATTAGACATAAGGCTAGTTTTCATCTGCAGGCTCTGGCCAGATGTTACACAGTTTCCCTAAAAGTAAGTTGTAAAAAAGTAGGTAAAAGACAACACACAGCATAATTATAGAATACCAATGCATGCTAACAAAGTAATACTAGTACAATGACAGTTTTTAAAATTGAAAGTCATTTTCATACAGCTGAAATAATTTGATCATATGAATTGGACAAGGTTCCATTAAGCAAATACTATTATGCAGCCTGATGAGTAGCATGAAGCAAATGGCACATGACAAAGCCTAACATATAATGAATAAATAGATTTTAGTACAGTCAACAGGACTTTTTAACCTGGACATCATGAATGAGTGGTGTAAAGAGATACATAAGGATATAATGCACAAAGACAGTGTATAAAGCTACAGCAGCATAGATGTAAAAACAACATATGAATCACAGCGAAGTTACACCACAGAAAAAAAAAGAAAAAAAAAAAGACAAAGAGTAGCACATCCAGGTAAAAGACAGAATGGTACTTGCAGGGCGATGACAGAAAGGAGCATATGAGGTTGTGCTTACAAATAAGGTGATGAATATGAAATGCTGTCAGGGTCTGACTACAGCTGGTAATCCACCATTCTGCTGAAATTATATTAAATGTAACTGTAATGAACTAATAGTAAGGATGATCAAATACAAAGCCAGCACAAAGCCACAAGAAATTAGAACTTTTAACATGCAAAGTAGAGAAGCAAAATGAGGGCAGAAAAAGTATTATGGTGAGATACTTATTTCACCACTGGGAAGCGAGGAGGGAGACAAATGGAGGCCGGATGGAGCAATGAGCGGATTGCTGCAGGGAAGCGAGAGCTGATTAGAGCTGATGAGTTGATGAGAGTACAGGGAACTTGTGAGTGTAGTGCAGGACTGTGGCTTGAAGATATGTGGCCGAGCCCCACTCGTAGCCTTGTGTACCAGTGGTAGAGTTTTGATTTGGAAAAGATCAGGCATATGAAGCTGAGAGAGTGAAGGAAGTGTGAACTGATCCATGTGCTTCAGAGGTCATCGATTTCAGTTTCACTGCTGCGATTCATGCTGTCTGGAAAAGCAAGCTGAAAATCAGTCACAGAGAGGAGAAAGAAGAGGACTAATGAGCAGCATAAAGCAGAGGTATTTATAATTAACATGTTAAATCAAACTTCACCAAACTTATTGCAAATCTGTCAGGTTGTGACCCACCTTGTTAGCATGCTGGCATGAATAACACTGATCTTAGATAGAACATAACTAACATTAGCTGATTTTTAGAGCAACATCAGCACCACACGAGAAAACTGGTACTATTTTGACGTCTCATCACCAGTTGTAATTGTATTTGTCCATCACAGATATCAGCTGCGTAAGTGTGAACAGAAAAAAAAAACGCTTAGATAGGTTACTAGTCAAGGCCAATTTATATCATTTCCACCATCAAGTGTGAATTTGCAATAGCTGTGACCAGACAGACACATGCATCCATGCATGCATGCATTCATACACACACAACCACATAAACTCTTGACCTCCATGGTGAATTTCATCAGTGATGCCTCCCACATGTGTCTATAACAACTGGGTCATGAGTTAAGAAAGGGGACGAGGCAAAATGGTGTGTGTATGTATGTGTATGTATGTGTATATGTGTGTGTGTGTGTGTTTCTTCAAAGTTTGGCTACGTTACATGACTCTGTTTAGAAGATGTGTGCCTTTTTGCTACAGGCCACTCCCACTGCTACACCCCCTTTTGCCAGTTGGCATGAAAAGTTAATCTGCTGTCCTTTGGCTCATGACCAACCTTTCCACAAAATCTTGTGCAAGTCTGTTGATCCATTTGGAAGCTATGTGCCTTTTTGTGATAGGTCACACTCATTGCCACACCCTGTTTTAGCCAATTGGCATGAATACAAGCACACACCTTCACACACATCCTTGACATCCATGCCAAATTTCAGCCTCCTGAGGCAAAAACTGTGGCTGCCAAAGGATGGCTGAAAATTGCACCATGGAACAAAGAAACAAGTTTAGAGGGAGCACTTGCTACTCAGCGTGTCAAATGCCTAAACGGATGCCCCTTTTCCATCGCATTAACTATCCCCAGAACACAGAGACCCCCGCGAGGAGCCAAGAACTTTTACCTTGTTTCCACCAGAGGAACCAGTCTCTCTTTTTGCCCCGGGTCTTCAGTTCCTGGCCCCAAAACAGTCCCTGCAACTAAGGCAGTGCTCTCTGAGTTCCCTGGACTGTCTGGATTGTGTTTTAATGGAGAATATCCCTGACTTATTAAACATACAACACAATCAGCGTTAAGGTAACCCCCTCCCTTTTAAAAACTGGTGTAACTGACTGCACACAAATTATTGAAAGACTGTTATATCATGAGATCATTCCGCGAGCATTTGAGAGAAAAGAGCGCACAGTTTGTCTCCATTTACGACTGTACTCGATGTCAGAGTTGATCTCCATTACTCCACAAAACAGCAGTTTCCTCTTTTCAGCTCTTGCTTCTCTAGCATCCTCGTTCTCATTTATGACTTCTGCAGATGTTGTCTCCAAAACTAAATGCAACAGCCCAGAGGTAAAGTAATAAATAATCATGGTTATAACAATGACTTTGACATCTTCTGTGTTAACTGTTTGATGTTGTTAAAACACACAGAATAACTACACACGTGTTCCTTACTTGCATAAAGGTTGCTGTTCTCAGTTTTTGGTGGACAGATAGGCCTCTTACATCTCTCCAGAAGACACACTGAAGTTATCAACAAGTGCATCCTTTCAGAATATAATAGAGTAAAACTGTAATTTCTGGCAAAAACATGTCCCAGTCAAGTATTCACAAGATGGAATTGCCAATGTGCAGCAACGTAAAAGTTTCTCAATATAGTTTTTTCCCATTTTTTGAAGATGAATGGGAGTGAATTAGAGCAAGTTAGTCTAGACTTTTAAGCTGAGATCTGCTAGTCATATTATGCTTCAGTTAAGCAGAGATACTTCACATTGTAGCTTTAATTTTTTTTCATGAGCAAAATATTTCCAGAATATAATTTTTAATCATGATTTCTATTATTTATTAAGCAGAGGGTTAAATGTAGAGTATTCAAAGTAGCTGGTGGTGTGAGTGGTGGTCAAGTGGTGTGACAGTCAGCCTGGTATCTGTGCCAAAGGAGCATGATCATTTCAACCTTGGCTTATAATTCAGAATGTATGTGAGTCTTATGTGGACTGAGCTCTGCATGTATGAGCTGGTTGTGTTCAGACTTGGACTAACCTAGCTGATGTGACCAATAAAATGTGCCATTTCTTGTCCGCCAGTTTTCTCAAAGGATTGGCCTTTTGGTTCATCTCACCAGTACAGTGGAAAATCAAGCCATGAACATTTTTCCCTATTGATGCCTCTACATATTGGCACATTTAAGTACTTTACATAATTATGTGCTTCTCTGTCTGTCTATGTGTCATTAACACACATAAGTCATGCTGCAGTCAACCTTGTTGTTTTGAAGGTATGTCACATGATGCATGCCATACAGTGTTTTAGCGGTGTGTTAAGGTTAGTGGGTTTGTTGTAGTTCTAATCATGCTTCCCAGTATTTCTAGTTTAGTGTGTTAGAATTGCCGCAGTAGAAGAATGTGGCGGTTGCAATATCATCATGCATTATTGCTTTGTGTTCTTGTTGTTCAAATTATATTTTTCTGTATTTGTTTTAGCGAGCACATTATAATTCTGTGTGTTAGATAACCAGTGTAGTTACTGTTACATCATTGTTTATGCATTGTTTTGTTGTACAGGATATCAACATTGATATCTGATGGAAGCCCCCGCTCCCACTGAGGATGCAATGTCTGTAGCCATGGAGATAGACTCTGACAGGCTTGAAAACATTAGGGCTGAGCCAACTGGCTGGAGAAAACTACTATCCAGAGTGGATATTGTTTTTTTTTTTTTTTTTTTTTTTTTTTTTTTGACTACAACTGTCATCCAATCATTTTGAGCTTACAACCATGATTAGGGAAATGGCATATGTTTCTGGACAGGAGGTGGTGAGTAGTGTGAAGTCACTAAGCCCCACTACAACAGAGCCCGTTCCACATTGCAAAACACAGCTGCTATGTGTTACACTGTCCTTCATGACCCTTACGTTACATTACATGCAAGCAGCTTAAGCATCTCCCAGACACCAGAGCACAAGGGTGGGGGATATCATTATGGATCACCCACTTTTCTTTTAAAGGAGTCAGCTGCATAAGACCATGTCACACAAAGGAAGACTGATACCTATGTCCATAAAAAAAAAAGACTAAACATTATCTAGAATATAAAAAATCAAAGTCAGTTCATTAATGCTGGTTTGTTTCTGAAATCAGGCTTTTTAGGGCACATTTTTAAGCCTGAGGTCATTATTAATGGCTGTAGATGAATAAGACTGAATGACATGCAGTGTTGAAAAGGAAATCATGTTCTTTAGTTTGCAACACAGGAACTGGTGATCTGTGCCAAAATATTTTCCCATCAGCAACTCAGTATGAAATATTGCCACCATATGTTTCAATGTTTAAGACTGAATTATATCTGGATCTGGCTCCTGTCGTAATATGCATGCCATTCTCGAGGCTGTATTGACGACTCGGAACAAAAGTGAGCCCTTGCTCTTTTACAGACTTCTGTCCTTATGTTAAGTAAGAGGTCCATCTAGTGGCATTTTTCAGTGAATGCAGACACTTGAGAAAACACTACTGGGGTACCCCAACAAGGAACAAACCTAATTTACCTCCAAGTTCCAGTGTTATGAATATCAGATTCAATATTCATTTCGATTGGCATGGGGCAGAGCAGTTTATGGCAGTTATCACAACCATCACAGATGCCAGATGCTATGTAGGAATGTTATTGCATTTGTTTTAGCCTAAAGTATCGTTTTTCTTCTTCTTTAATATTGAAACAACCACAGCTATAGGCCTATATTCTCGTTCCTATATAGATAACCTTTTTGACGACTTTAATGTTATCTCTTACTGCTTCATGATGATGATTCATAAATGATTCATATCAGAAACATTTGGCTTTATACTTAATTCAATATTCCTTGAATCGCATACTTAAAGTGCACTGTTTTATTCGGCCAGAGCGATTTGCATTTGGTCAAAACAGACGTAAACTGAGTAGTCTATGTTTTTGACTTAGCCTTTCGATATTATTCAATAAATCTTATTATTTGGCCGCTGTAGCCTATAAACTCCAACACCTACTTTAGGCTCCTATTTCTGTAATACTCTCACTTACTATATAGCGATATCATTAATGGAGCCTTGAGGTATTAATCTGAATTTATGCAGTCTAATGTAACTTGAGTGATGTAACAGAATTTATACATAGCCTTATGTGATTTGGTTTTATATAAGCACTAGGGCTTATGTTTGATTAAAATGTCAATATTTTCGTGTGAACAGTGTGTCCCTGTCTACATTTTGGGGGTATTTTCTTTCTCTTTAATAGACTAGAATATATTTCTCCACTATCCACACTAAACTGCCTTTATTGTTAGGACTATAAGCTTATTGTGTCTACGTATGAAAAACGGCCATTCGTGGGATTTGGGCTGCAAATCGACCAATTCCGTTATTTGTTTGATTTAATTTGTACCCATCTGACTTTTATTTCGAAGGATTCTCTTACTAAGTCATCGCACTATTAAAATCCCCGCAGCCCCAGCGAAACAATTTCACCATCTCAAGGCATCTCAGCTTTACTAAAATCTATGGTAGACAAATTCAGGAATAGGGAACGAAAAGCGACCGATTTGGACTCGAAGACATGACTACTGGATTTAATTCAACATAAACTCCATTCAACGCCAAGCTGATGCTAATCATTGAAAAAATTTCCTATAGGCCTATATTGTTTTTATATAAATTACTTATATATATTTTTTTCAAATACTCTACTTCATTCTTTTACTCCTAAATAGGTAACACACAATTTCGGCACAATCTCCCAATTCATATTTTTTGTTACTTTCTTTTTGGTCCCAACAGCGACGTGGGAGAATTTTTTGTTTGAGTTTAGGATTGAATTAGCGCAACCATCTACGCGCGTTAGGCGAGAAAGAAATTTAATTAGTCTAGAATAATCAGTCTTATTCTCTATCTGGGCTAAACTCTGATGAATTAAGGTGGAGTAAAGCTTTTCTTTACCTCGCTGGAATCCCCGCATTCCTCCTTGAAACCCACCAGCCCAATAAACCAGTGGGATTTTAACACATAGAAGAATCTATCCCCATCGTTTCCTCCAGCCCAGAGAACTTGAACGAGGACAGAGCTGCAAGTTTATTACCAAGGACAAAAGACGGCGGATAGCTTCCTTCAAAGGGCCTCAAACAACCAGACGGACGCTCCTGTGATCAACAATTTGGCTCCAGACGCCGTGTTAAACCAAATGACACTACAACCAACACTTTTTTCTTTCTCTTTTTTCTAAATCTCACGTCGACTGGCTTCAAATTCTGCGACTTTTTTTATATTCATCACTTCTGATCACTTCTGATAGTAATAGCACACGGCAAAAAAAAGGCTATTGGGAAAAATCTGTCTAAAAATGTCATCATTTAGAAATAAAATGTGTTCTGTAACAAAGTGCAAACCATAGTCCTGTTCATGACCAGTTTGTCGTTGTTCAGTGTTGTTGCACAATACTACGTACATGATAACTTTATGAAAGACTAATGTCAAAAACGGACTAAAGTTAATTTGCAAGTATGGCTTGGGAGCTCTGTGAAAGCTTACATTAACAATCTATGTGCTATAGCCCAGGTGCAAACCATAGTCCTGTTCATGACCAGTTTGTCGTTGTTCAGTGTTGTTGCACAATACTACGTACATGATAACTTTATGAAAGACTAATGTCAAAAACGGACTAAAGTTAATTTGCAAGTATGGCTTGGGAGCTCTGTGAAAGCTTACATTAACAATCTATGTGCTATAGCCCAGGGCCCTTAAATGGATGAAATTCATGTTTTGTCCCATATGAACAAGGTCAAAGTTGCTTAAGCTATTTTTTCTTATTTGAGCGAAGGACCGCTTTGCTCATCTGGAAATGTGACGGTGTATTGTTTCCCCCAATATTCACTTGACGCTGTTCACTTTTATCTCAGCTGAATGATTTTTCTTTCCCTTAGGATTTACAGAAAGTGTAACTGCAAGGCGATTGGTAACTAATATAGCCTACTTATTAATTTGAGTGAACGGACAACCCATCTTCGTTCAATAACCTGTCGAACATCATATGAGCAACAGCGCAATTTTCTGTCCTACTAACCAGAAGCAAAATAATCATAAGTCATTTTTTGTGTGTCTATAGGCCTCTCTATTCAATAGGCCTAGTATACTCAAAGTTAAATACTAAATTCAGAAGCTTGCACTGTTATTAATGTTATTAATGTAAAGTTAAAGTTATGTTTGTGTTTAGGATTATATAGGCCTGTTACAGACTTATGTTCTTTAAAATCTGAAATATCGCTTCAGGATATCATTCAGTTTTCTAGTAGCCATCTTTTTTTTTTTTTTTTTTTTTTTTTTCTAATTTAAAAGTTTATATTAGGCAGAGTTTTGCCAGCTGTTATAAAAGTTTCCGCGTCTTGCTGGATTCAAATTGTAACATTATTAAGAGTTTTTTTTTTTTTTTAACCGAAATTACCGTTTAGGTTATTTTATTTCCACACACTCAAGTGTTAAGCTCTTGACATGTGTCCATTAGGTTAATCACTATATTTCCTCATTATATCCCAAACGTAGTTTAATGAACAGAAACTCTAGACAGTTTGGGTATGACCGTATGATCCCAGTTCGTGCACCTCCAGAAAGCTGCCCACCACCAGAGGAAATATTCTGCACTGCATGGCCACATTGGTGAGCTGTTTTTTGTGGACTTGTACCGCCACCTACTGGATTATTGGCGCAACAGCGTAAACTATAAGCTCAGCCTCACTAAAATATATATATATATATATTTAAGAACCACAACTGTAGTGTGGTTCATTGTAGATCATTCCCGTCAAGCTATAAGCCATCTATTTGAAATGCCAAGATATTTTCCAATAGACTTGGAGATTTTTCGATACCGGTCGATTCCATTTTCATTGTCTGGCAAAATGATACAATTGACCACAGACAAGAATTTTTCTAAAGGAATCCCATATATTGTTAGGTATAATTTGTTTATCTGTGTTGTTTGTGGGGAGGTAACAGGGGTTACAGAGAAACCTGTGATCACAGCAGTCATCCTCATATATAGCCTACCGATACATTCTCCCACTGTAGCCTACTAATGTTGCAAGAAATAATAAAACTAAACAACAGCCCTACTCTCTCTGGAGATCCCTTCATACAACAACTGGTTATTTTTGAACGGACTATTCTAATGTAAAAATGTACAAACAAAAACAAACAAACTCAATGTACAGTTATCCTAACCTTTAATACATTTTAGACAGATCTCACAAACATTACAGGAAAAAAAACTAAAAGTTCCTAAAGCTATTTTCATCGGAATGTTACATGGAGCAATAATACCATAAAGCGTTAAAGTCACTATAAACTTACAGAGAAGGCCACAGACACAGTATACATTCACATAAAAATGTTATGGGAAGATTATATGAATTTTATAGCGATACCATAGGAGATTAAAAAAATACCTTAATGCAGTAAGAGCACTATAAACCTACTACTGAATACCAGAGATACACCGTAGGTCTCTTTAATAATATTATAAGAGTAGGATTTTTCATTAAGATAGCAATTGCCATCTTTGATATAGGCGTAGCTGTACAGTGCTGGTTAGATGCACTTGGACTTGGTTTACTAAATTTAGATGCAATCGTTTTTGACCTTGAACTACAATGGTTTTTGACTTCTCGTAAAATGCTTTTATATATATATATAGATATAGTTTATTATGTCTTTTTCTATACTTACAGATGATTCTATAAGGTTCTGACATTTGGCTGGAGATTCACCAGTGTGATTGTACAATAGGGAAGCCATGCAGAGGCTTTTATGGCGTGTTTGTAATGGTCGTTTCCTTTACTCCAAAAAGGAGTACAGTTACTTTTTATCCACAGTGTCATAAACTGATCTTATAGTCCAGTTTAGTTTTAGGCGCAAGGACATTAAAAATATAGGAAGAAAAGCCTATAATTGAACCCTGCGGGCGGTATACGCTTGTAGAGGGAAAAAAATCAAAATGAATGTAGGGCCTAATGCTGCAGGACTAAAATGAGCTTTTAATGCATTTCTGTTGAAGTTAATTTAGAGAGAGGTGGAAGAGGAGCGTCAAGTGCATCATCTTGGAAGAGGAATTCTTCTAAACAATGAATTAAACAGGCTCTTTGATTAAATAACGGAGAGCTGCAAATTGTGGTACAGACTCCGAAAGTGATTTGTGCAAAAGTCCTTTTGAGGGGGAAAATATATGGTTATCGATATGGATTTTTCCCAAAGTTGTTTCTGTCCCTATATGTAGCTTTGACTGTGATGTTTTATCCACAGGCTGAAATAAATAGCCTGTAAAGTCTTTGTAAGTCTAAGGTTTCAGCTCATTGTGACATTTCTGTTTAGGTTTTTATTTTTATTCTGAAAAATACACATATACAATGCATTCTTGGTACGTGTTATTATCAGGATTTTTTGTGAATATTCTTAAAGCAGCTCATTCCTCTGATTGACTTTTATCTTGCAGAAATAACTTCGTAGTTGTGAATAAACTATTTTACCCATACAATTATGCAGGCTATTTAGGCCTACTTGATTTAGCAGCACCATATTTATGCAATGGTAATACTTAATTTTTGCCTAAGTGTTGGTCTGTATTTTCTGAAGTGTAGCCTATGCCTGTTTGGTTCGCAGGGTCTTTGTAGTGAGCTATACTGACGTCCCGGATAGCACACAGCGTCACCTTGTTGCTTGTTGTCATGTCACAGCACCATGATGGCAACACAGATTCTCTGCACATGTTGTATTTTCTAATAACCTTTGACTCTAAAACAGACATAATCTTTCCGGGAATTTCTGACAAATTCTAAACCGGATAATTGAACAATGCCTGAGGTTTTGTGCCATAAAATAAAACCTTAGAATTTACCTTCATTCCCCACCCCCATCCAGCAACCCAATATTTCCTTATGGAATATTTTTCTTTGCAGTATTGGGAGCAAGGGTGGGACGAACAACATATTTTGCATATCACGTGACACTGTATTAACAAATCAACAATTACCTACCCTTTATTCTTTAGGAGTTGCTAAAAGGCTTGCAAGAAGCGTTTGAGGAAAGCTCCATGGAAATGTGTGAACGGAATCCTTTAAATGCCGGCTATGTTGGTTCTCTGCTGAATTTTGCTCCCTCAGAGTCGCTGTATTTCTCTAACTTGCGGGGCAATGGAGCCCATATACCCGGGCTTCATCAGATCCCATACAATAGGAGAGATGTGTGCACGCTCCCGTGGACCTCCTCAAGTTCGTGCACGTCTCCACCACCAGCACCACCACAGAGCCGCGCCTTTGGGGGCTACTGTCCGCCGTTTCTGTCCGGCTCGGTGTCTCTGAACACTAATCCGTCCACCAGCCATGGCAAGGCGCATTTGGAGGAGTCGGCAAGATACTGCTTTCAGGACACACACCACAAGACAGAAGACTCCGGTAAAGCTCAAGTTTACGCTGCAGAGCATGGAGCCACCGGTGCCCGCAGCTCTAAATATGAATACTCAGATCTGGACAGTCAGTCGCACGGCTCTGCAGCCCATCTCGACCCAAATCCAGCAGGCCCACCCAGTGTGAACGGCACCAAACAGGCGCAGAATCAGCCATCATCCACTAACACGTGTTCCAGGACGACTTTCCCTGACGGTTAAGTAACTTACAGCACTGCATTTTGCTGTTTTGAACAGTTTCTGAACAAAATATGCAGCCTAACCAGCTTTTGCAAAGTTGCCATTCTGTTTTCAGTCTATTAAAAAGCTGTTTTAGTCCTGTAGGGAGTTTAGGTGGATCTGAGTTAGTCAGTGGTGGGTTTACAGTGAGATTATCATACTTTGTTTTGTTTCTGCCTCCTGTGTTATCATTATAATTTATTAATGACATTCCCATTATATGGGAATTCTTTTGTGTCTGTGTTGGCCATATGGCGGCTTTAGTATTAAATTTAATGTGGTATTTGTATTATAGGGTTACAACAGGCCAGGTCTGTTTTTGTTGGAGGGTATGGCCAACATCGGAAGCAATGTCTTAGTGAGCAGCTATTTCCTATACTCACGTTTTGGCTGTTGTTACTGCTGGTGTCAGTTTGAAGAATAAAACTAGTTTGTTCGTCTTTTCCCTCCAGGTGCCCCGTGGTGCTCCTCACAAGTGAGAACCAGAAAGAAGAGAAAGCCTTACTCGAAGCCACAGCTTGCTGAACTTGAGAATGAATTTATGATGAATGAGTTCATAAACAGACAGAAAAGGAAAGAGCTGTCAGACAGACTGGACCTCAGTGACCAACAGGTGAAAATCTGGTTTCAGAACCGCAGGATGAAGAAAAAACGACTTATGATGCGCGAACAGGCATTCTCGGCATACTGATGGCCTTGGGACTTGATCATGACCACATTACCTACAGCGCGCACAGCAGCGCAGCCATCTGAGAACAGATTTTGCTGTATTTTATATGAATCTTGCAGCACGTCACATGTCCTTTTGCACGAATCGGTTCTTGGCAATGAAATGTATTTATGGATATGTGTAAAATGTTGATGCTCCTTTTGATGTAATACCGTTTTGAACAGTTTTAATTTACTTTTAATAATAAAAGTAAAGTGAAGAATGCAACTCAGATTAAATTAAATCAGTTGGTATACTATATATGTAACGTGTTTGACCCCTTTGGTCTTTTCTGACATTGTATAAGTCCCGCAATACGCAGAAGGCTTCGCTCTTTGTAGGCCTTGGCTGTGGGAATTTATAAATTTGCGGGCCTGTTTCTTTTTTATCCGCACCGACAGTGGACTTATTTGACAGGACATGGCTGTATACGTTTTTGTGTACTTTGTATGATGGTCTACCCCATGTATAGCGTAGGCCTTATTTGTTTGTGTGGAGGCAGCCAGTCTGGGCTCAAGTTCATGTGTATCGATGGGAGGATTAAATGTTGACAAAGAGTATAATTATGAAAATGATTATGACAATTGCATGCCTATTGCCTGACTACTGTTGTTCAATAAAATGCCCGATGCTATTTTTCCTAGTCATTTTGCATTTTCTTTATAAAGGTAAAGTTAACCTTGCTCCAGGGTCGTGCCTGGTCATGGTCGGTCTACGGAGGAGTACGTAACGAGATTTGCATTTCGTTGCAAATATCCTATATTTGATGTCATCTTTCCATATTAATTAAACACTTAAGTTGGGTTTTAATTAAATTTTCAGGTTGATATTAGAAATTAGGCTGCGTCATTGTCTAATGTGAGAACACAGACAAAGCTTTGCCATAGCCACCATTTTACGCACGGACAATACTGAGTTTTGTAACGTGCACGAACCTTATAAAATAAATACGTTTATAAATTAAAAATACATTAAAAGCTCTGTAGTGAATCATTTGAGTTGGCTTTATATTCTAGCCGGGTCAGAGAATAAGCAATGGCTTATCGCTTGCGTGAAAACTGATTAGTCATTTACGTGATTCGACGTATAGTCTTGATTTTCAGTTGCACATTCCTGTAATTTGAAGGTCATATAAAAGTGGAATGTGACAAGACAGAGGCTTTTTTCTGCTTTGTGAACTCGTGAAGCCACATGATTATTTTTTATTTATTTATTTATTTTTTTTTAGGCCTGGAGGAAAAACTTCATACACCTAAGATAAATCACGGTGGTCAGTAAGGTGCGGCCTGTGGTGATAGGAGGACTGTCTTTATTTTTGTCATTGACCAGTTAAAATAAATTTTAAATTCTCTCCATGATTACACCATAGGCTGCGTAGATGTGTATAGAGAATAATTATTTACTTTAACAGATTAATGCGCCACTAACATATTTCTTAGATACTGTTGTCCACTCAGAACGCACAGATCCTTCTCTACAGTGAACTATCTACATTAAATAGAATTATAATTTTACCGTTATCTTACAGCCTTAGATGAGGGAACACAAACAGTGGGCATTCACACTCCGCATAAGAGGACCACTGCCTCCTTAATAACGCTGTAAGGTTACATAGTGAAAATCCACTTTTACTTTTGAAACTTCGCAAATTCAATAGCAAGTACTATTAAATTTAATTTTTAAAAGAATACTTTTACTGACTTTTACTTTTACTTAGGAAGATTATTTGTGCATTTCTTCCACCTTTGGTGAAATTATGTCTTTTATGCCTATGATTCTCCTACCCAGCAGAGATATGGCAGGCCTGATTCTTGGCTTCATAATAAATATTCACAGTATGGCAGCAGTTTTACACCCCAAGGAAACATCCACAAAACCCATGGAGGTTTCTGTGGTTTGAACCGGTCTTGATGCAGTTCAGACGCTGTAAACATCATTTCATAGCGGCACAGTGTAGATGCTACAAATGTGCTCATACCAAATACAGGATCAGCTTTTACTGCTTTTGGTGTTACATGTTATATTTTATTCCCGTGTATCCTGCATTGCACCATTTAGCATCCAAATGGCTCAGTCTTCATATTTACATAAAAACAAACAAACATGGTATTGGCATTATGGTGGAGAGTCTAAAGTTCAAGCCTGTAGGTCATAAGTTGTCAACCTGATTCCAAAGGCAGATGCTTTGACCTCTTTAACCCTGTACACTGCATACTTCCTTAGCCACTATCAAACGGTCCTTAAAGCACCAAAGCATCTGAATGCAAGCAGTAGGGGTTACACATGAATCATTTCATAACAGGATCTATTTGTGGTTTTCCCATTACATCATCATCACCACACCATTACAACAAACTACTTATGTTTCTCTGTATATCTGTTTGTGAGGAGCAGTGATTAATAATAATAATAATAATAATAATAATAATAAAGAACTGTGTTGCAGTTTCACAAAACAAATCAACCAGTTTTACTATTTTGAGCCTGGAATTCTAAGTTGCAGTTGTTGCATTTCTGAGATAATCAGCATCAAAGATTTGACATCTAGGCGCTAAATTTTGATTAAAAAAAAAACAAAAAAAAAAACCCTCAGATATATCTTCATAATTCTAGCTCACAGTTAGCAGGGAAGAAACGATTAGAGTTCTTCTGTTAGCAATGATTCTAGACAGTATTTTCCCCTGATTTTTATTAATAATATTTCATAAGCTTGTAATACAGTGTTTAAGCTACAAGTGACCCATACTGTATTTTCATCCTCACTAGGTTACTTCCCACGTTGGCCTATACTGATTGATGCATGCTTATTATAATTTATCACACATGCTTTGTCTGGTTTGACTCAGATTACCAAAAAATATTACCACACAGCATGTTTCACCAACCCTTCGTTTTTATTGGGCTTACTATTTGGAATGGCTACACCGAGTTTTCCACCTGAAGTAAACAGCATACTTTCCTCACAGTATTTATGCTGCTTTTCGCCCATGTGTCTCTTCTGCCAAACACTTTCTCAAAGCAGACAGCCTTACAGCTCCGGCGCTCCCAGTTAGTGGGGGCGCCAAAACAAAGTTAAGGTCAAGTTAGTAGGCTATGTAATGCTGCTTCCCAAAATACAACGACAGTTACTTGCCTATAAGTGTATAACATTTCCGCCATTGCTTTAAATGTGCTACTTTGCTAAACCATTTTTGGAACTTCAAAATAGCTGATATGCTCATTTAGGTTTGGTGAAATGCTAAGGTGTAATTACACCCAGCATAATCTCTGCAACGCGCCAATTAAAGTTAAATTCCTCAGAACCTCTCCCCTGCCGAGTAAAGCAGTTTTTAACTTTTCGGTGTTTTATCCTGGGAAAATGACCCTCACACTCACCAGACACACCTTTATTTGCCAACTACACAGCACTGGCAAATAAACTGACAATTATCCTGCTCCACACGTTGCAATAGCGTGCACATTACACAGGTTTTCATGGGCAAGAGCGGCCTACATATTGATGTCCAAAATATAGCCAAACAGGAGAAAGGTGATCCAATAATAATAATAATAACAATAATAACAATAATAATAATAATAATGCACGCATAATTATAGACATAGGTTTTGGAGACTTTTGGGTGATAATTAAGCAACAGGTCCCCGAGGTTATCTTTTCGAGAAGTTAGGGAGTAAATTCACTTTTTAATGTATTTTTAATGTTGATGATATTCTACGAAATGTTTACTGCTGTGTTGCTGATGGATAAAATAAGTGTTTCTGACACACACACACACACACACACACACACACACACACACACACACACACACACACACATATATATATATATATATATATATATATATATATATATATATATATATATATATATATATATAAGTCTGAGCTTGCTTGACTGTGACGTTTTGTTCATTGCCTAAGGCGCCACAACTTCAAAGGTGTAGTCACTAAAGTTGGACACAGAGTAGAACTGTGAAGCTGAATTTAACCACAGTCCCCCAAATAATACACTTTTAGACACTTTTCATAATAATGCTTTTATAATACATACGAGCCACAAGCTTACAACAATGAATAATCCCCTTATAGCCCAGTCCCTTAACTGCACTACCATGTGCAGGTCCACAACTGAGAGCTGCGTTTTCAGTGGAGACGCATAATTTGCAATGATGCTTCCAGACAGTCGCGTCCAATGTGGTCAGGCCTGCAAAAGCTAGGAGCTGCCTGCTTTCTTGAAGTGTAGCATTTTCCCTATGCGCTTTAGAAATAATGAACAACAAAAATATACTCACGGAGGCAAACAAAAATATTGTTCAAGGCTCGAAGACACGAGGTATCCTTTCACCAGTGATTTTACTCCGTTTTTCTCCCGCCGAGGAAGGCCTACACACTACAGGCGTACACTTCAGCAGAATGACTGCCTTTGTTTGTGCAATAAAGTGATTTGGGTGCAGAGGCTTCTTGGTGAGTGCTTGGTGGACATCACCTAGACCACAGACGGTCAAAGCCAGTTGTTTTGTACTTGGCAATGCAGTGCTTCGGTTTGCTTGGTCCACCATGTTTGCATCTGATATTAAATCTCTCTTCTGTGAAAAGCATATGTTTCCCAAAACCAGCGTGGCCGCAACAACGTGGGCTGTTTTACTTGGATGTTTTAAATTCCATGCTTCTTTGGAAAATATTGAGGTAGGTCAAGGGAACGAGCAGCGAATGCGTTTTATATTTCCAATTCAAATATTTGACATGAGTTTCTGTTTTGCTCGATGTTTAACTCAGTTGTGAATTTGTTTAGATGTTAATCCAGAATTTCTTGGGTGAACTAGGTTTGCTCCTCTGTAGTGTTTCTGATTTTTGCACCACGTTGTAGGCCTACACAGGCTTGTAGCCTCTGTGTGACTGATTTCAAGCGTCTCTCACTTAGGCTTCAGTTTGCATGGATTTAATCCCCCTAACACTCCACATCTTGTGTTAAGTGATTGTACATGTCGTTGCTATCATTATTTTGTATTCAAAACTGATATCAGTGTTTATTAATAACTTGTAAATCAGATTAGATTTATGGAAAGTTATAAACTGTTCAAGTTTCTTGTTTTAATTATGTGACAAACAATGCTTGTTGGCCTTGGTGGTCATTCTTCCCCAAGTTCTGTTTTAAGTGTGGAGGTCAACTTCAATGTTTCCGTCCTAACTGTTGCTTCAAACGCGTGATGCCCGCTCCAAACAGTGCAAAATACACCGATGAATACCGATGAGTATGGGCGGCTGTCATTGCCTGATGAAGATTATGTTGCCGTAAACCTTTCAATGATAAATATTCCAGCGGTGGTTCACAAATTTCTTTTCCGTGAGCTATAGGGCAAGAAGACGAGAGAGGAGTTGCCTCTGCAGCCGGAGAACCAATGAAGTCTCTTGCATGCGCCCACATGAGTTTCTCTGGACAGTTTTTAATGACTGATATTGATGTATGGTAATTTCTTTGCCGGATCACATGACACAATTACCTCAAGAATCGATCAAGATGAATTGCAGGTCTGCCTACGTTTCCGATTTTTTCTCCCTGGCGGGGTCTTTCCACACGCCTATGGTGCAATAGATGGACAAAGTTTAACAGTCTAGCTGCCAATTCCTTTCCTCTATTGCAAAGGAGGAAAGGAGAGAGATATGACGGAATACGATGATCGCAGCAACTGTGCGTCAAATATGTATTTACCGAGTTGTACTTATTACGTTTCGACGCCTGATTTTACATCAGTCTCCTCCTTTTTACCGCAGACTACTTCTTGTCAGATCAATTTCCCCTATTCTTCCAACATAGCCCAAGTCCAACCTGTTCGAGAAGTCGCTTTCAGGGATTATGGACTGGATCACCCCAGCAAATGGCACTACAGGGGCAATTACGCGTCGTACTACTCAGCGGACGAGCTAATGCACCGGGACCTAATCCAGTCCTCCAGCAGCAGGGCAGATGTGATTTTCAAAAACGAGTCCTTGTACGGCCACCACGGAGGAACGAGTTCGCCATGCAATTTCTTCACCAGTGTTGGCCGGAATGGAGTTCTTCCTCAGGGCTTCGACCAGTTTTTTGAGACTCTTAACTCGGAGAAGCCCAACCCTGAGCTCCCCAAACAAAAGACAGACAACGCTGTCCCAGGAGATGCTGCAAATAACAATCAGACTGCCACCAAACCAGAAGAGTCCAAACCAGACCCAACTGAGAGCGTCGACGAGGACTCATCTTCCAACTGCGGCGACAAGAGTAACCAACAGAGTAGGTATTTTCCCCCAACAATACTGAGTATAAGGTGTGTAAGGTATAAGCTATCATTATAGACAATGGCGTAGATGCATTGCACTGTGACCACTACCACGTCCGTCTAGGTTTATGTGCCTCTTTATAAGCATGCAAAGGCTTTTATATCCCAATAAGATTTACTTTATGGTTGTAAAGGTATTTACAATGGGAAACAGTTTAAGTAATCCAAAGTTGTTGCTTTCCTGGCATCTTAATCCTATTGATAGGTTGTTTTATCACGGGAATTGATTGGTAGGGACCGCTCTCTTGAGCTACTCTAGCATTGATGCAGAGAATTGACGAGAATTAAATAAGGTTTTATTAGAGATACTTGTATAGGCTATGTTATAGTGCCTGCTATGCGGCTATGCCAACACTGAGAGAAGAGAGCATGTGATAGCATACCTTAAAGTCTTATTATGTTCATAAAATCAGTACAGTGTAAAAGTTCATTTCATTGTTTTTTTTTTTTTTCATGAGTGTGTGTGTGTGTGTGTGTGTGTGTGTGTGTGTGTGTGGGCGAGAGAGAGGGAGAAAGCCTTTGTGTTGAATTAGATTAGTCAACCTGTTAACTGTACCAGTGTATTGGTAACCACAGCAACAGTTATCGCCTATATGCTATTCCTTGCAAGAAGTCACGAAAACGTTGCCTATTCATTTATATATTTTTTTCATCTACAGGTTCAACCACAAGGTCCAGAAAGAAGAGGTGCCCCTATTCCAAATACCAGATCCGAGAACTTGAACGAGAGTTTTTCTTCAATGTTTATATTAACAAAGAGAAGCGACTTCAGCTCTCCAGGATGTTAAATCTGTCTGATCGGCAGGTGAAGATTTGGTTTCAAAATAGAAGAATGAAAGAGAAAAAGCTCAACCGCGACCGCCTACAGTATTTTACTGGGAATCCCTTATTCTGATATCTGACATGATGGATAACAGATAGACACATAAGATGTGCAAGTAAAATTGGAGCTACATTCATTTATTTTATTTTATTTTTTAAAGACTGGACCCATCACCATTTTTTTAAAAATCCTGTCCATTTAATCTCGCTGAAACACATATTCACAAAGATGGCGTTTGCGTAAACAACGCTATATTTTTGTGAACAGTATACGAATATGCCTTTATTTATTTGTGTTCATACCTTTTCGCTTAATCAACAATACATAGCCTATTTCGGCACAATGTAAGCTATGCTATGAAATTATTTATAAAAGTAGGCTTCCTTGTGTATGTGCATTCAAAAAGACGCATGTGATGTACATTGTGGTGTAAAGTTAAGTGCGACAGATGTATCATTTTCAACACAAAACCTAAAGCTCACATGAACTGTCAAAGCCTAGGCCACTATTGTTACCTGTTCACGGAATACTGACATTGTTGGAAACTGTGGGAGGATTCAACAGTGAAGTTTGGCGCATTGGCCTATATGGTCCTGTTATTTCCTTTGCTTTCTAACACTGGATTGTTTACTAAACCTTGAACCGTCTAGACAGTATAATAAAAGTAGCTGTAAATGTCTAAATAAGGGGCTATTGGAGCTTTGGTGTCCCAACCCCCAGACTACAGGAGGACTGATTCCTTTTCCTGTCTGAGAGCACTTTGACTCTTAAGCTACAAATGTTTTGGAGAAATGTACGCATTTCAACACATTCCATCCACATTTAGCTCGATTTGACATCTTGGAGCACTTGTAAGGCTGCCAGTGTCAGGTGGGAAACAGTGGGAGATATATTTTCATTAAGGCCTCCAAGCCAGGCTCATCACGTCTCGTCTAATTGAATAAGCAGATTTTCTTCTTCTTCTTCTTCTTCTTCTTCTTCTTCTTCTTCTTCTTCTTCTTCTTTTTTTTAAATAGATCTGCTGCAGTGTGCGCCCTTAACTTAGACGCCCTCACTCTGCAAGGACAAATGTTTCTTAAATGGCTTTGAAACAGCGTGACTCCTGATGAATTCATACAGGTGAAGAGTTTCCATTGCTATCTAGCTCTACAGCTGGGAAAAGAAACGTCAAAGATGCTCTACAAAAATGAAATCTGTGCCGAGTCTATATCTTTAGCCTATATGTCTGTCACTCTTATTTTTGTAACCAAGTGTTGCATCAATAAAAAAGACGGATCACATGCATTGATTCCAAACAGCTTTATTTATAATTCATGTGAGGACTCTGGATGATTATTTTCACCTTGGAAATATGCAGTAACAAGTACACACTGTACACACCGGGTTTCGGTGTGCACTGGAGGGAGCATAATAGTTTTAATTTGATTCGTGATGGTTCACGAATCAAATGAAAACCAGTATTTTTTTAATTAATAATAATAAAAAAACACTGGGATTTCATTAAGACGCCGTTTAATTGTGCTGTCTTTATTGGCTTGGGCCTGTATACCAGGCCTGTGGAGAAATTATCACAGTGATATGCAATTCCACTTTTCTTCTCATTCTATCCACATGAGGGCAGACTTGTAACTTTCAGCAGGGTAAAACAGTTCAGCCAATTTGTGTCCTTGCTTTGAAAATCAGTCACTGGGTGTAGGAATAAGCCGTAGGCTACAGCACAGGCTTTATTTTGTTATTGCTATCATCATTACCATGGCCCAAATTCTCAAATTTCTCAAGTGGAAAGTTTTTGAAATGTGAAAAGAAAGAAAGAAAGAAAGAAAGAAAGAATCATGTCTGTGGTTTTGCATCAAACCTCTAAACAGTAAACGAGTGTGGCACCATGAGTTTCCTGCAGTAGTATATATCTCATATTTCACTGCTGCCAACGTAGACCTCTGCAGCCTACATTGGCTGTATTACTGCCTGATTCAGAAAAGTGCAGGGCGATTTATTTCATCTGCATACATAAACACAGGAAACAACCAATTTGAACATGAATATGTTTTCAGCGTTAATGGTTCACAGCTGAACTGATATATTGGCTGTCTTATGTGATGTCTTGTGGCAGATATAATTAAGTTTGAAGGTCGTACTGGTTTCGACATAATTTGGGAAATTACACAACCTCAGTTCAATCCTTTTTCTTGTTGTAAGGTCCCTCATGAGCCGATACATGGGAACATTTTGGTTATAGAGCAGAAAGCGACCTGGCTCCTACCTGTAGGCCCCACGGGTTTACAGGCCGCTGGGATCTGTCCCTCTCAACATATGAGACGAAGGTTTGCTTTGCATTTCTTTCATTTTAATTGTACCACACGTCTTTTCAATTATTTTCCCTCCCATGGCATTTTCAGTTTGCTTTCAGTGGGCAGTGTACTATTATTATTATTATTATTATTATTATTATTATTATTATTATTATTACCAAATTGCCGCTTTCTCAAGAGTTGAACCGGACAATAGTTAATGATAGTCTTTAACTATCCAACCAGTTTGTTTTCATAGTGTTAGACTATTTTATTTTGCAACATATCAGCCATTCCCAGAACATCTCATAATCTGCCTGAAGACTTGTTGAACTGTGTGAGTTATTTTATTTTATTTTATTTTATTTTATTTTATTTTCGTGTGTGTGTGGTTGGCTTGCATCTCATGAATAATGTATATATCAAGTATCGTGTTGACAATTCCATGCATTACAGGCTGTACAAAATATGCAGAATACCTTCTTAGCAATTATTCGTGCAGTAAAATTCGTTAAGTTAAATGTTAAATATTTTTCTGCATTTAAATAATTAAAATGTTGAATAATTGGCAGCGTTACACAGCTACTACTGTCATGAGCATGTTAATGTACTATATTTCAGTCTTTGTAAATCAGGCGTTCATGAGAGGACATGTACAAGCTATACCTACAAATGTTTACGTACAACCAATTTGAATATTTGCCTCGAGAGGCGTGCAGACATAGAGGCTAATTCTCCTTGTACGTATACAGGTCATCTGAAACGAATTGTGCGTGTTTATTTTAAAATCAGTGGCTAAATACCAGAGCTGTAATTATTTTGAACTTCGTTTTCTGTGTTCTTTGTTTGTTTGTTTTCCTGCTTGTAAAAACCTGGAGGATAGTGCAGCTCTGCCATTGCAGTCCTTTTTGGCCAGGCCTCTGATTTTCTATCTTTTGATATCTTGAGGCACAAAGTGTTTTTGTTCCTGGATTTAGCAGGCAGACGAAGTGTTTCCCTAGCACATATTTTCCTAACTTGCTGGCAAACACAATGGAACTCCGAGTAAAATAATCCCCACTCAGAGGACTTTATTTTGAACTTCACATTTGAACATCTTGCCTGGAATGCAGCAGTGACCACAACATGCAAATGAAGACACCCTATACTTATTTTTTTCCCCAAATAATAAAGGACGATTTTCTATCTGTCTGAGGGTGAATTTAATCAACAACACACAAACATATTTCAAGATTCTTCATTTTTAGTATACACAAAGTTGGCATTATAAATGACATAGCCTGTTCATTTAGTGAAATGGTGACCCACATTTTAACCTTCTAAAGTTGCCTTATTTGATTGTTGCCTTTCAGGAAGTCTGAAAGCTCTTCGTACATCGACTGAAAGTTTTGTTCTGATTCAAACTGTAAAAATAGAGACATTGAAGCAACATAATTAAAAGTGCAGCCAATATATTTAATTTTTACCTTCAGTATTTTTTTTTTTTTTTTTTTTTTTTTTTTTATCATTCATATATACCGGGGAGAGTAGGCCTATTCATATCATATTTGCAAATGCAATTCATATAACCATGGAGGTACTTAGGTGCCTCCTATCGTCATCCAAAACAAGACTTTTAATTCAGTTATGCTGGTTACCTCCTTTTAAATGGGGTGCAGTTGTCGCTTATGCGCCAAGTAGGCTGCACAAATGCACGCGCGCACGCACGCACACACATACATACGTCCCATCAGAGGCGTTGCGCGGGCGCATTTCAGCTGTTGAATGGGCCGTCTGTGAAGGGTGCAGTTCAATGTGAACTATTTTCGGACCTGCTGGATGTAATTTGGATTTGATTTAATTTTGTGCATCTCTAAGTATAGCATTTCTGTGCTCCCGATGCCCCTTTATGAGTCTCTACACCAATTTCAAGTCCGTGTTGTAGGTGTCGCTGTTGACCACGTCTGCATCCGAGCGGTGAGTCAGTGCGTCTGTGTGTGCAGAGAGGAGGCTGCGTCTCAAGGCCATTTTCAAATCTCATTGGTGGGCTTGTCATGTGGTCGGGAGGCATCCTGACTTACACGGAGATTGTTTTTCCTAGATATGTCAGCTTACAAAGGACATCTCTCTCCTCTATAGAACTTAACCCCAAAAATGTCCTTTCCCAGTAGCTCTCCTGCGACAAACACATTTCTAGTGGACTCTTTAATTGGTGCTTGCAGGACGGACAGCTTTTACTCCAACAGCAACATGTACATGCCGTCTGGCTCAGAAATGGGAACTTACGGAATGCAAACCTGTGGACTCCTGCCGTCTTTCGGCAAAAGAGGGGAGGTCAACCACCAAAATATGGGCATGAATGTCCACTCGTACATACCTCAAATAGATAACTGGACTGATCCGAATAGACCTTGCAGAATAGAGCCGCCCAGCCAGATGTCAAATTGTACATTTTCACAGAGCATAAAGGAAGAGAGTAACTGCTGCATGTACTCCGATAAGAGAGTTCAAAAAGTCAGCTCGTCAGATGTCCCCGCATATCCTAACATTATTTCTGAATCTTGTCCAGTCGATGGCCCAGAGATCCCAGTTCCGGGCTATTTCAGACTGAGCCAAACTTATGCGAGTGGGAAGCATCAGGAAAACTACTGCCATGAGACGCCGAGCCCAAACCCCACACTGATGCAGCTCAACCGGGTCACTCCCAAATCGCAGTCGTCCTCATCTTCTAATTTTGCAGAGGTGGAAAAGAAAGCTGAAGATGTCCCGCAAAACCCCGAGACCTCAAGGACACCCGTCCCCGTAGAAAGTCCAGATCCCAAGTCAAGCTCGGAGGAGAAAAATTGCTCCATCGAAGCCTCTGTCTCCAGCCCTGAGTTGCTACAGAAGGAAGGGAAAGGTGGGTTGCCTACAATAAAAGGTTTTTATCGTGTGGCGCGTAATGCGAAGGCTCCAGCATCATAAAACCAGTATAAAACACAAACAACCCTAAAGTCGTAATGTTTAATGAGAGCCTTTCTCAGGTTGCAGTAATAGGCAATAGACAACGATTTTTACATCGCAACAGATATTAGGTGTCTTTTTCCTTAGTATTTTTTATTCTAATGTACATTTCTTCAACTGAATACATCTGTTTTTTGCTTAATATGTAGACGCGATATTTCACCATTTTCAGCACCAAAAAGTTAAATATAAGCAATTCGCATTATTATACTGTGTTTTCGCTCATATTGTTGCCAGAAGGCAAATTGCAGCTATATCCCCCAAACATTTATAGTTCATTTTAAGCTGCCCTTTGTACATGCTGGCTACCGTGTTACATAGTTTAGTCTGCAGGTAACAAGTTTGGGAACGTTGTACAGTATGACAGCCATCACTATATTTTATGCTAAATTTAAAGCTCGTATTATTTTAAGCCAGAGGTTTCCTAAATATTGGACAACTATATATTTACTTTATAAAGAGAGCGGTTTGCTTACCGGGACCTAATTTCAAATGTATTTTCCTATTGATTGCATCTAACCCCTACAGTGCCATCTCCTGAATAGCATTTATTTTTGGGAAAGCATTTTGCAGTCTATTGTGTGTTATTTCCCAAAGGTGATATCCATACCATCAGGTTACATGTGTTCAAGCTAATGCACACTGCACTCTGAAAATGTATCTGCTTTGAATCCATACAGACTGCAAGACTGACACGCCAACAAGCAACTGGTTAACTGCAAAAAGTGGGAGAAAGAAAAGGTGTCCTTACACAAAGCACCAGACCTTGGAGTTGGAGAAGGAGTTTCTGTTCAATATGTATCTGACCCGAGAGCGCCGCCTAGAGATCAGCAGGAGCGTCAACCTCACTGACAGGCAGGTCAAGATCTGGTTTCAAAACCGCAGGATGAAACTGAAGAAAATGAGCAGGGAAAACCGCATCCGGGAACTGACCTCAAATCTCACCTTTTCGTGAGCTTGCATGTATTAGTGTTTTGTTTTGTTTTTCATCCCCTATCCAGTTTGATGCTGTAGTGGCATTGGACGTTTATCTTCAATTTCAACGAAACTGTGACTGTATGCCATTTTTATTCCTTTGTGTGGCATTGTGTATTTTGCTTTATTTTATCACAGGGTAACACTTAGGTCTTAAATTATTGGAGTAGTAGATATTTTCCCTCTGCCAGTAGACATTGCTGTTTTATTGTATCTGGAAAAAAAGATGTCGCAAGAGCGACCGATTTGGAAAGAATTTATTATTTCATTTCAGACATCAAAGCACATTCTGTGTCATATAGTGCAAAATTTGTTCTACAACGAGCGCAAGCCAGCCGCTCCAACAGTGAACATGTTTCTATGGGCCTTTAAGTGGCAGCGAACGATGTTTATCTGTGAATCTATTGCATGTTTGTAGCATGTATCAGTACAATAAAGAAATTGTTAAACTATATTGTTTTTTTGTATGTGTTCACGCATTTATATCTCGAGTTTACACTTATAAGGTACCAGCACACAACACGTTTTCAAATGCTATAGATCCATACGAGCAGAGGATGTGAGCGTTATTTAACTTGGTATTCTTACTTTAAAGAAGGTTATTAAGAGGCGCAAACGAGATTGGAGAGTTGCTCCAATTTTGCACTTGAGTGGAAGAAGGGAATGGTGTTGCAAAAAATAATAATGGTCCTTTCTCCAGTCTTCCTTTATAAAAAATCACATTATTCTTCTGTATGTTTACAGCTATTGGCTTGTCTTCATTTGAGGATGATAAACCTAGGCTGCCTTATTTTTCATGTATTGTTGGGTGCGAATTGCTTGCGATTTAGTGAACCTTTCAGCTATACGATTATGTGAACTGTGTTTGGTGTTATAACTGTGTTATTAGGCTCTGATCTTGAATATCTTTGAATGTTGTAGCGTAGTATTTTTTGACGCAAAATATGTCCAAAATGAAGAAATGATAGATAATAGCCAATGAATACGATGAGGACAAAAATGCCATTCTCTTCCACCATCCACCTTCAGTCTTACTATAGGCAATGTTTTCGTATTATCTAACTGTTGTTGTTGATTTAGATTTTTGCTGTTTTTTGCACAGTCCAAGGCTACAAAAGAAAGAGTAACAGAAAGAATAAGAGAGCAGCCTCATCAAATTCACATGATGTTGCTTTTATTTTTTGCGGCCTGCCAACAAACCTTTAGTTTGTATATGACTGTGTGTGCTTATACGTATGTTGAAAATTTTCCCTCCCAGAATTAGCTTTTCCTGTACGCGCAACGTACGCACAACGTAGGCCTGGTGCATTGTCGTATTGCGTTTTGACTCTTAGTTCAATATATTTCCTTTCATCGTTATATGTTATTCTATATTAAATGGTAAAACATAATCGCTGGTCATCTCCAGTCTGCTCGTTTGGCCGATATCTATTTCACACACACACACACACACACACACACACACACACACACACACACACACACACACACACACAGTTTATCTTAATTAAAGGTCACAAAATGCACACTGCTTCATGGCACGCAAAAAGTGTTTTTTTTTTTGTGTTTTTTGTTTGTTTGTTTTTTTGTTTTGTTTTGTTTTGTTTTTAACCAAAAATAAAATATATTAATTTTAAATTTTAAGTTCCACCATGCAGACAGCAGTGAAGGCCTGCACATGGAGGTTGTTTCTCCGAGGTTTCTTTTTCTTTTTTTAATTCACGGCATGTATAATCACACGCACCTCATAAAACATTTATTGATACATAAAGCCATTATTGCTGTCCTTTGAATGAATACAATAATTTCTCCACTGCTATTTCCTGGTTAGTTTTTTTTTGTTTTTTCCTAAAAAAGAGACCTATCCAGAAAATATGCCTCTTCACTGCATAGATATTAAAACAATGGACACACCGCAGTGTGAACGGAAATGGCGTCTGTTATTTTACAACATGTTATTACATTTATTTTACGAGGACTCCGTAGTCTATAAACCATTTTACTAGCATTGGGGGTATCATGACGATATTATAAGAGTTTTCTCAAACATCAACATACAGGACATCCATGATGATAGGCTATTGGTTATGTGGGAGGAAAATGTGCATAGACTAATCCTGTGTGAGGCAGTCCGGCATCGTCCCGCAGCCACACGCGTTTGTTAATGCGTAAACAACGCCTTCAAATTCATTAGGACGACTGTTTTCTCTCTGCAGACACAACTGGTGGGGCTTTTTTGTTAATTCTGAACTGAAACTCTAAAGTAAACCTCGGGAAAATGAGCAAGGGCAGGACTGATTTACTCGCTGTATTGGTAAATATGACCACGTGATCCATGTAACCAATCCCTGTAGATGCAGGCCAGCAAAAATACTATGATTGTTCATAGAGGGAAGCTTCCCGTAACAGTGTAACCCTTATTATATGAGTAGGAAGAGATCAAAAAATGTCTACCAGTGGCACTCTCAGTAACTGCTATGTGGACTCTATAATGGGGCAGGAGCCAGAGGATGTGTACGGTGCTCGCTTTATTCAGGCTCCACACACGGTGACCCCAAGGCCATCAGGTGCTGGGGACAACGCAGATTTCTCCTCTTGCAATTTCGCACCCAAGTCCGCCGTTTTCCCGTCGTCTTGGTCCTCGGTTCACCCGCAAGGGATTTATCATCCTTACGTGCACCACCACCACCACCACCACCAGTCCCATCTCTCTGCCTCGGACGGCAGATATGTAGGCGTCCGCTCCTGGATGGACCCTATTTCCAACCACGTTTCTTTTTCCGGCTTTCACTCCAGCAGTCGCCAGTATGGGACAAAGCCCGAGGTTTTACCACCGAAAAGTACCGAGTGTGACACGCTGGAAGCGGAGGCTCGACCGGTCGCCGGTGATTTTGCGTGTGGAGTATCCGAGTGTGCAGAAAAAGCGGCTAAAGAGCACATTGGAAGTGATCTTTCGAACCACAGCGAGCCTAAAGAAGAGAAACAACAACAACTTGACCCAAGTAAGTAAACGAAATACCCAGCCCTGATTTACAACCCTAAGAACTGTATGAGCTGGGTGTGTAAAACTGGAGGTTTTACTAACCTATAAAAGTGTCTCGTACTATACCACGGCTCGGGAAGGGGGGAAAAAACCCGCCCTATGGGTTATTGCAGGGATTCCCAAACTTTTTCATGTAATGATACCCCGACATAGATACAGGTAAACGCCCTTTTACAGGACTTTGCCCAGAAATATTTAATTGGTTTTGATTTGTTGTTTGATATAGCCTAGCCCTAAATGTTACAGGATTGTTTAGTGAGGAGGTATCATTGGCTATACCGAAAAATCTATATCAAAGTAGTTTGACTATACAGTCACCTTCCTGCTTTATCTCACTGTGACTTCGTCAAATTAAAGAATATTGAAATTACATTATTCCTCATTTTGCTGACGACCCCCTAAAAGCTCCTCAAGGACCTCTGGAGGTCACCGGACCCCGCTTTGGGAACCGCTGACCTAGCCTATAGCATAGGAAGTAAAATTCCTCATACAACAAACTCAGAGGTTCAGAAAAATTATAATGCACATAATGCACAACCACATTCATATTTGGGTCTGGGAGCACTTTTTCCAGGCCTAGCGTTCTGCAAGGAGTAGCAAAGACTTAAGTAAGCAAATACTCCTCCATTCACATATTTGTTTTTATTTTACATGTTTGTATCTTCCCCTTTTTGCAGACAACCCTGCAGCAAACTGGATTCATGCACGTTCAACGAGAAAGAAGCGATGCCCGTACACAAAATATCAGACTTTAGAGCTAGAAAAGGAGTTCCTCTACAACATGTATTTGACAAGAGACCGACGCTACGAAGTTGCCCGCATACTCAGTTTAACCGAGAGACAGGTGAAAATATGGTTCCAGAATAGGAGGATGAAAATGAAGAAGATGAACAGAGAGAGGATCAGCAGTGATCAGCTATGAGTTACCTGCTTTAATGCCATTTCACATAATTGATGTTTGTGCTAATGAAACCATCAACATAATGAAACTTAATTTGACAGGAGCTTAAGTAGACTTTTCTAGACGTCTTAGGTATCTTATATGAGTGGAACTGCCTGGTAAAGTACATTTAATGTACAGGAAATTATCTTGGTGAGATTGATGTAGCTACCTATGTCTGATTTTCTCTCTGGTTTCTTTTTTTTCCTTTCTTTTCTTTCTTTCTTCTTTTTTTTTTTTACTCAAGAAACTGGTCTTAATTACATGTTGGGGCTATTCAAGCAACTTCATTGTTAACCATTTGTTAAGTATCCCAACGGTAGGGAAATGAAATGCCTGTATGTACATTGCTACTATAGCTGTTTAAAATTTGGAGATGTATATAAATCTTTTTTTTTTTCACAGCCAAACTACTTTCACTGTTTTTTGTGTCATGTGTAAAGACAGAGCTGCTGTGTCAGTGGGCTATTCTCTGACCTATTTTCACGAGTGTTTTTAAGACTTTCTGTTGTTGTGATGGAATTGTTGCTTGGGCCAAAAAGCTGCACAACTACACAGCCTACGCCTGCTTTGCTCAAAGACCACATTAAGTCAGTGTTAGATCTTGGGGAAAATATCGACTATAAGTATCATTAAATATCCAAGATAACAACATGCTATTTTTTAATACATTAACAATGCTTATATGTTACATCTCAGTTATTTTATGTATTTTAATGTAGGTTAATTTGAATTTATTTAGAGGCAACAGTAGTCCTATGACCGCAGAATACTTTCCCAATGCCTTGAAAGGGTGGGGATACACTACGGAAAATCTAACATAGGCCAATACCTTTAATTCATTTTTTTTTCTTTTAAGCAAACACAATTAATGAATCTGTGTTGGAGGTTCAAGGGATTAAAGTACTATGTGAGAATAAACTGCACCGAAGCCTTTAGGGAATAAGGCTACTGTTTTTGAACTGCAGTGGGCCTGTAAATTCAAAATAGTGGATTTCATTTGAAACGTACAGGAACCAGTAATAAAGTGTTTACGATTGTGAGAGGTGTTGCGCGGATTTCGAATTTATTGTCCAACTTGTAGGACTACGTATAATTACTTTAAAGCAGGAAGAAACGCGGTCCAATAAAGCTATAGAAATGACTAGACGTCTGGCCTAAATGAGTTTATGGGCCAGGCCAGTAATTACACTCTCCTTTGAAACCCTCTTTCCTGCGTGTTTGTGTCTGTTGCTGACAAACAGAAATGTAGACACTTTTCTACAGGGTGTCTGGTCGATGAATGGTCTGAGAGGAAATCACCCCCCACCTTAATGGTCACGTTTATTCATCAACTCCATTTCCCACTGCTGGGACAAAACTTAACTTTGACTGCAGTCCGATGCCATCTTATATGTTCAAATGAATTTCGTTTTAATGAAACGTCAAGACCTACGTTAATGTGCTCTAATCTAACACCACAGGCCAGACTAGAATTAAACATTAAAACGTTTATAGAGCGAAATCTTCCAAAAATTTCTGATAGGTCTTAAGCCTGTAAAATTAATTTAATAACTACATTTTTTCTTCAGTCTGTGAAGGGACTCTCGTCCATTTAGGGCTTTATCTCCCAAAGCGGTCATCTTTATTATAAAAGTAATGAGAGCGCTAGAGGGCGATATTGTTCTTTTGGAGTCAGTTTGCCATTTACTCATACTTGGAGATACATAATATATCAGTGAACCATACCCTAGTGCGTGAATTTATATATATAATGATATATAATTCATCATATAACTTAACGTATAATTAAAATATCCATAGGCCTGCGAAAAATGTGCCCTGTAAAAGAAAACCCCTGTGACCTTGGAGGAGCCTTTCAAATGGATCTCTAAAGATAGAGTATATTCAAGAGTGTGGGGGGCTTTATTTTAAATCTTTTACAGCAGCAGCCATATAATGGGATCGATGTTGACGTGATTATAATGATTATAAATTATATATTTAAAAAAGTTATTAAATAAATTAACAAGGTTTCTACAACCAGAAGAAAGTATTAAGGTGCAAAAATACAGGATTCATTTGCTGATGCATATAACTTTTGGGCACCGTCTTGACTCAACATTCCAGTCCATTTTCACCTCGTTTTTAGGGACGGAGGTCTAATCCACCTTAAATTGGTCTGTTTACTGAGTAGAGCTGCATTTCCTTCCAGCACATTACAGTCAAGACAAACATGAACAGTTAACTAAGAAGATCATAGTCTTAAATTTGGACACAAACTTATTTAAAGCCACATTCAGCTGACTGGCATTTTTTGTTTTTGGTTAGTGCAAGAGCACTTTCATGCAAAAAGGTCTATATTATCTCATCGTTATCAAAAAAAAAAAAAAAAAAAAAAAAAAAAAAGGATTTTACAGTTTACACATGTATGTTTAGTAGGAATAAAATGTAGTGGATAATTTTATTCCAATCACTGAAATGAACAAAGCGTGTATAGTGGGGTGATAAAGCACCAGAGGTGGCGCTATATTTTGGCAATAGATTGAGCCTTTGAAGAATAGTCCCAATACATTTTTTTCCCTTACCAATAGGAAATAACAATGAATTTACAATGATACTATACAAACAACACACAATTGCAGCAGTAATATCTAGGCTTCGTGCCAAAGAAGACTTAACGTGAGTACAAAAAAGCTTTTAAAATACAATAAAGTACAATAAGGTCACAGTAAACTCACATCTGACTATATAATAATCTCTAGGGTTGAGCTGCGGTGCCTGCTGGCTGGAGTTGATATCCCAGGCCAGTGTACTGAGATTGGGTTTGAGATTTGATAGCCATTGCTGTCTGCATTTCTTTAAGTGGATAATCCGCTTTAGACCTTTAAACAGCTCACGAATTGACACAAATACATGAAACTATGTAAATATTTTTCAGAAGTTGCTCCGTTTTGTTTTAATTAATTTATTGCAGAGGAAGAAGACGAGGCGCCTCTTCAGAAGACGAGGCGCCTCTTCAGTAAGCTATACAGCCTAAACTTAGAATAAATAAATTAATAAAAATAAGTGATTATCACTGAGTTTATCGAATGTCCGCATGTGATGATTGCCACATTGGTTCCTGATTTTAAAGGTAGATTGTAAGATTTTCGAAGCCAGGCATGCACATGATAGCCTACCAAATATCGGAACAATGGAAGAAAAAGCCAAAGTAGTAGTTTAGTTTTGATCCACTGAGGATTAGAAATTAAACTATATCTATTAGTGTTACACACACAACCCAGAATACAGAATGACGAGAAGTCAGCTTTAAGACTGCGGCCTGAGGTGACTGTCACGGGTGAAAACTTGACCCAGGAGGATGAAGAGACGATGCTTTGTTATGCTTTTTACTCGATTTGAAACGTAACCACTGATGACTTTAAAAAACTACTCTGTTTACACACAAATAATTTGATTATAGCCCTTTCTTTGTTAAGAAAAATGATTCGAGTAATGCTTGTTGATATTCCCATTTCCATGCAATTATCCACCCTACAAGATTTTTTTTTTTTTTTTCAACAGAATAAGCCTGCATGAGTCCTGTTTTTCCCATGTAGCTTTCACGCACTGTACACAACACAAAAACCTGTGTGACCATTCAAAAGCTGCACGTGAACCAAGATAGTACAGATATTAGGCCAGCGGCTGAAAGACGGGCTTTTCCAGAGCGCAATAACATCCTCAGTAATGAGACAAATTATAAATTGCAGTGTAGTTCCATATGTCCTTAAGAATAAAAATATTAGGACAGGAAATGCATTTTGGGGGGAAAAAATATGAACGCAAACTAGAGGAAGATGAATTTAAAGCACTTAAAACCGTTTAGTAGCCTAGCCTATAGCCCATATGAGCAGATATCATAGAGTACGCTTCCTGGAAAATAATGATTTAAGTTATTTCAAATAGTGGAAATGACAGCGTAATGAACATCAATGCTTTGGGACACTACCCCCCATCAGTATCTCACACTGGGTGATTGTCATTTGAATTTAGTTTTCAGATACAGCCTGCAGATTGAGTGTATCTGTGTGTAAGAATTTACTGAATCACAAAAGGTCTATGAAAGACCTTGACCACCATGCATTTTACTGCTCGCAGAGTGAAATTGTACTATCATGAGACATTACACAGTGTATCAACTTACTTTACTGAGTAGGTTGCAATTTCAATGGAG